>NC_089754.1:47484770-47494770 GCF_040412425.1 Macrobrachium rosenbergii
CCAAAAAAAACTACAGGCGAAATTTCGGCGATAGGTGCCACACTCAATGTCAAGGTGAAATGTACGAACGCTTGCAAAACCCTGAAATCACTCCGGCTTCGTCGTACACGACACATTTAATGTAACATCTTTGCGGAACATACACCGAGATTTAATCCTTCCAATTAAATTCTTCCGTGGAAGAAAAACGCCAACATTCAAAGATGCAACGACAAGCAGATTTAGAATTAGTCGTCGCCAACAAACTCTAGATATCTGTCGGAAGCTAACGCCATTAGTTGGGGGTGGAAACAAACACAGGTGCATCTGAGAGTCTCAACGTCCGAAACACCTGCGCCACGCTTACGTGTAACGGTAAACCCTTACACACTCCGGATGTGTGTGTGTCTGTGTCTGTGTCCTTGCAGTGTGCCTTGACCTCCCTCTGGGATGTTTTCTGTGATTTAGTGCCAGTGTATTCCGTTGGCCATCCTGCGGTTGGTATTCTCGATGCATTTTCTCACTAAAATAAAACAAGAAGCGCGAGTGTAAAAAAAAAAAAGAAGTGTGAGTGTATTGATAAGTTCAGGTAATCCGGTTTCGCGGGAAAACTCTCTCTCTCTCTCTCTCTCTCTCTCTCTCTCTTCAGGGTAGAACTAGGTAAGGCAAAAGATGATTTTTGCATATCCGACCACCTGACAGGTCATCTTATTCTTCATTCTAGACGTACGAGCGCGTGCGCGCACAAACACACTTCACGCGCACATATACGGTATATATATGTATACATCTATATGTATACATATAAATACATATATATATAAATATACATATAAATATATATATATATATATATATATATATATATATATATATATATATATATATATATATATATATATTTATTAGCACTCCAACATGGAAAAGGAGAGATTATGAAAAGTCATCCCACTATATCTGAACGCACTGTGCATCCAAATTTTTTTTCAGTATAGCGCAGATAGTCCACGGCTAATTAACTCTACGCTTAGCTATCACACAATATTATGCCGGAAAACAAAATGTGTTTGGCGGATTGTATCGATAAATTCCAAGCAAAATTACTTGAATATCTGCCGCCCATCACTTTAGTTTTTGCTGAAAGAGGTACAGTACATTAACACACACACACACACACACACACACACACACACACATATATATATATATATATATATATATATATATATACATATATATATATATATATGAGGCTATCTATATATATATATATATATATATATATATATATATGAGCAACTTGTTTTATTCTAAAACACAAAAGTATCGAGACTAGGATCTCAGCCGCACCACGGATTTTCAGCATTCACCCATCCAACTGTTGACCAGACCCAACGCTGATCAAAGCAAATGGTCGGAAAAATCACAAGTCAAAATTTTCGAGTAGGGTCGATGTCGGTCCCGCTTTGAGTGTCCATTTGATTGAGTGGCTGTCAGTGTCGATAATTTCAGCAACATAAATTAAATCAAACATATCGAGAGAATTTCAAATCCGGTGCCTCCAAAGAGAAGACCTTAATTTTTAGTCATATTTCTCATTCGACACGTATTTCATATCTAATTCCTCAAATGACACTTCATTTGAGATCAGATTCCTAAAATGGCACTTTATTTCAAGGGAAATTCCCCAAATGACACTTCATTTGAGATCAGATTCCTAAAATGGCACTTTATTTAAAGGGAAATTCCCCAAATGACACTTCATTTGAGATCAGATTCCTAAAATGGCGCTTCATTTCACATCAAATTCCTCAAATGGCACTTCGTTTGAGGTCAGATTCCTAAAATTGCACTTCATTTCACATCAGATTCCTCAAATGACACTTCGTTTGAGGCCAGATTCCTAAAATAGCACTTCATTTCAGGTGAAATTCCTCAAATGACACTTCATTTGAGGTCAAATTCCTAAAACGGTACTTAATTTTACATCAAATTCCTCAAATGACACTTCATTAAGGTCAGATTTCTAAAATGGCACTTATTTAACATCAAATTCCTCAAATGACAATTAATTTCAAGTCAAATTTCTGGAATTACACTTTTTTTTTTCCAAGCCAGACACCTCAAATGACAGGACGATACTTAAAATTCCCTCATGACTCCCCAATTTAGGTCAACCTGATGGACTAAAAGTGGTCAAATTCTTTTCATGACACCTCATTTTAAGTTATTTAAGGTGAGACAGGTTTAATTACTCTTCAAAATAACTGTTTTTTAGTGCAAGCTAAAGTCTTTGCTCATACCATCTTAGTATCACGATAAAAATTATATTCATCTTGTTGCTTGACCTTGAAAGTCATCTTTGCGGATCAGCGGCCCTCCCCCCACCCCCCGCAACAGTCACTGTCTGTAGTACTGATTTTGGAAGTGAAATAAGTAAAATTCTTCACCAAGGTCACACTGATCCAGAGATGAAAAAAATAAATAAATAAATTTACTGCGTCCTAGTTGATAAATCTAAAGTAAAAAGTGTCGGCATCTGAGCTTTTGATACATTTATGCTACTTGCTGGTTACGAAACCTGAAATGGAGTGTTTGGGCGGTAAAGAAAATGAACGAAATCTCTAATGTAAACTGAATTCAGCTGTATGTAATTAGCTCATAAATTGATAAAAATGGTTATGGTTGCAGTTGTGCAAATGCCACAAAATGATCTTCATGTTTCTCCACTCTCTGCTCGACCTCGACTCTTCTTCTTCTTCTTCTTCTTCTTCTTCTTCTTCTTCTTCTTCTTCTTCTTCTTCTTCTTCTTTCTCCTCCTCCTCCTCCTCTCCTCCTCCTCCTCCTTCTTCTTCTTCTCCTCACAGTTATCATTACAGTATTATTCTAAAAAAAACATTTAGAGGTTCTTGTAGGATTCAGCAGGTTAAGTATGAATGTGGTGGTAATGTTCATTATCTTTTCTTTTCTTAGGAGACACCTCTCTCCTTCTTGGCACTCAAGAGTGGGTGGCACCAGGAGGCGTGAGCCTCTGGTTTTTCAGCACCACTTATTGGATGAGGTTGCTAGCCCCATGGCCTTTCTTTGACTCTGTACAGACGCTGCTACCCCATTCACAGCTCGGTCATCTGGCAGTGGCAGGTTGGATCTTACAAATGTGAACTCACTGTGCTACAATACAGGTGTGTGTATGCTTCACAATCTGTGGGTCAGAACATACGCCATAGTTGTCAAGAAGACCTATGTTTGTCTCTCTTGAGCTAAGCAATCATTATGTATCAGGTAGTCAGGTGATTATAGTGGCCATCAACACATGTGGACATGGGGAAAAAAAAGCTAACGACCTTATTCCATATTAACTGCTTTGAATGGAAGGGTCACGCCTTCCACGAACCAACGAAGGCAAAGGAATGCGAAGTTCATTCGGATTTTAAATCCTCAAATTATTATCTTGACTTCTGACATGCATATTTCCTTGGGCTGAGGTTTTAGTTTTCTGTAAAAGAAAACTATTGCGCTGGCTTTGTCTGACCGTCCAGACTTTCTTCTGTCCGCCCTCAGATCTTAAAAACTACTGAGGCTAGAGGGCTGCAAATTGGTATGTTGCTCATCCACCCTCGAATCATCAAACACCAGATTGCAGCCCTCTAACCTCAGTAGTTTTTATTTTATTTAAGATTAAAGTTAGCCATAAATCGTGCTTCTGGCAACGATATAGGATAGGCCACCAACGGGCAGTGGTTAAAGTTTCATGGGCTGCGGCTCACACAGCATTATACCGAGACCACCGAAAGATATGTCTGTTTACGGTGGCCTTGATTATACGCTGTAGCGACTGTACAGAAAACTCGATTGCGTTGAAGAAACTTCGGCGCAATCGAGTTTTCTGTACAGCCGCTACAGCGTAAAATCAAGGCCACTGAAAATAGATCCACCTTTCGGTGGTCTCGGTATAATGCTGTATGAGCCGCTGCCCATGAAACTTTAACCACTGCCCGGTGGTGGCCTATCCTATATCGTTGCCAGAAGCACGATTATGGCTAACTTTAACCTTAAATAAAATAAAAACTACTGAGGTTAGAGGGCTGTAATTTGGTATGTTTGATGATTGGGGGGTGGATGATCAACATACCAATTTTCAGCCATCTAGCCTCAGTAGCTTATAAGATCTGAGAGCGGACAGAAAAAGGGGGGACAGAGAAATGAGGACAGAAAAAGTGCGGACGGACAGACAAAGCCGGCACGATAGTTTTCTTTTACAGAAAACTAAAATGTAGAAGTTGTCAAGGGCCGAACGATTTAACAAATAGAAATATAACACATATAATAAAGAAAAGTTAACATGGGTCGGTCATGTATAGAGGAGGGGAGAAGGTAAGTTAGAATGAAGATATGATAGAAAAAAAAGGACAGTATATTATTTAGGGGAGTCAAGAGAAAGTTGACAAGCCTGCGCATTTTTCATTCCCCGAATGACGGCATGAAAGTGAAGATAACTTTCTATCTAGATCTGTCTTTTCTTAGGGAGGACATTTTTAATTTTTTTTTGCAGTGGAAAATGTTGTTTTTGTGCTTATAGCAGCTTTCACGGCGTGATTATTCAGTCGTGTCATGAGTAAACTCATAAGAAAACAACAATAACAATTCAAAAATGTCAAATCTGTTTTCCACTTCTATCGTACTTTATTTCCGAAAAATAAAATTGAAAATAAACCCCAGACCAAAAAAATATAAAAAATTGGAAAAGTGCCTTAATGTTAAAATCCACTTATCCTTGAAAATGCAGTTTACTCCAAAACAAAGCAAAAGAAACAAAAACTGTAACACAGCATCACAGGAATATGCTTTTCACATGAACAGTTTAGTTTGCAGAACACCCTCTCTGATCGTCTTACTACCATGATTTGGTACAATGAGACCTCATTATATGGGCGGGAATAAGGGTGTGTCCCATTATCCTCCTTCTCTCTTTCTCTTTCTCTCTCTAAGATTCATAGCACTAAAACGATCTGTTTCCTCATATGCTATTTTTTTTTTTTCTCTGATTTTATTATCATCTTTCTGATCTCTTCCCTAGCAAGTTATTTTTGTTCTCTCTGATTTTATTACCATCTTTCTGATGAGATCTCTTTCCTCGTAAGTTATTTTTTCTGATTTTATTAACATCGCTTTCTTTTCTGAATGTGAAATTCGATATGTCTGCTAGATTGTATCAGGCTTTAATTACAGCGTTTGAATTTGTAATACAAAGGACAGGAAAAAAAATAAAATAAAGAGGGTAATTGTTTTGAAAAACGCTTCGTAAACTGGAAGGAAGAAAAATTTCAAAAGTGAATTATTATTTTTATTAGTTCCATTTCCGAATACCATTCCCGCAATGCTTTACAAAAGCTCTCGCGTTCCTGCAAAGGACATGACGAATCTGAGTCAATAGTAATTATGACTTTGATTCAGATGAAGGGTGAATGACGTCACGAGCCTAAGGTTATAAAGATTGCATTCAAGGATTTAATTGTTCCCTGATGTACAGTACTAAAATTATTTTTAACTTTTCGTTAAATAATGAATTCAAAGTTTAAAAAAACTGCTACGTTTCATACAGGCTCGGTCGGTTGGCTTAACGAGTCCAGGGGTTCACACCAGACATCTTACTTCCTTCCACACTTTACCATACTTGGGGACCTCCTCTGGGCAAGGGCCTTTGCTGGCATAGGACCAGCTTATTCTGAACCAACCACATCTTGACTCACTGGGCTTGTTTGCATGAGTGGTTAAAGCTGAAACAAGGCACGGTTAAAGAAGTTGGACAGCGAAGTGAGAAGAGACCAAAGGTGCCAAATGAAAAGTAAAAGACAGGAAGCAATGCAACTGGGACCAAAGAGACAATGTAAAACATCTTCAGCCTTGTTTATGGTGCCCCACAGAGGGCACTTGTCAATCAGTAACTCCCCAGGAGAGCTCTGGTGTAATAACAAGTTGTTATAATGATGGAGATGACGAAGACGATAAATAGTGATGATGATGAACAAGAAATCGATTACGTCATCTACAATAACATTTTGATTCTGTAATTACATTCAGCGTTCTTTTGGTCTTCAAGACATCAGTCACTCAGAGCTTTTGCGAAGTATCTTTCTCTCATGGTTCATTTAAAAAACTATTCAAAATACTCCACGAAGGCAACGAAGTTTGGTCTAAATTTCTTCCGGATACGAATCTTCACTCACTAACATTGAAACGTGATATTTTCATTTCTTCATTAAAAAAAAAAAACACTGAATGAGTTAACTTATTGGAAATTCTTACTTAAAAATGTTGCACATTTCTGCGAAACAAACAAAAGCTCACATAGCCCTAGTAACAGCAAGATATTTTCCGGACATTCTGGTGCTTCTTCTATGTTTTGTGTAAAAATTTCCTTCCTGATTTGATAATGACTCGCAAATGTCACCAAAGAGCAAGCCATTAAGTCTCCTCCGCTCCTCCTGCATGCGGCAAGTGTCTCCGGGTGTCTGCCCGACTCCGACGCGCGAATTAAACGCGTCGGTTGCAGCTGAATTATCATTTGTTGATTGTTAAAACTCGTGGTTGGTGGAGGGGAGCGGGACGCCACTTACACCGGAAGCTCACAGTTTGCCGTGTAGGGTGTGCCAGGCCTGGTTGTTCCTGCAGGCTCTTCATCTGTCGCCCTCTCGCGCCCCGCCGACAGACAATCAGTGGTGAGACGTGAATTACCGTGGAAACAACAACGACGGGAGACGCGACGGACATATTGTTTTGTAAACGATTTCGGACGGAATGCAGCTCGGCTGGCCTTGCCGCCGTTCAAAGACCCCCCTCGTTTTTGTTCCCACCTGTGCGAAGATGGGGTTTCTGGTTCTGGTCGGGCGGAGGAAACTTGGACGTGCATGAGGCGGGCGGTTACAGTGATTGGCTTTCGGACGGGTTGTCGTCGTTGGTGTTCACTCTTGCTCCGACTTGTGTACGTCGAATCCGTTGAGTCTGACGCAATCCGACCGGTATCGTGGAGAGACGAGGGTGATGCCTGATGACCGCACGAAAACGTTAACGACTCTTGCAGTTTCGAGATCTCTTCATTGCGCTCTCTAGAAATTAGTTGTGATTGAAATGATCTTCGAGCTGCAGTTTTGCTGGTTACATAACAATAATTATGGGCCTACCGCAGTCTTGTCTGCCTGACAGAAGACACGGAGTGCTGCTCGTGAAGTGGGAGGCTTCATCAATAGATGAATGAAGTAAGGAAAAAATAAAAATCTAAGTTTATATCCTGTAGCGGTACCTCAGAGATGAGTATAAACTCTGCTCTGAGGAATTACTTGTAAGGAATAAGAGAATCAAATCAAGTTCGTCCAACCAACGGGCAACAAAGCAGAACATGACAACATATCAAGCTAAGAGTTGAACATTCAAGCACGCACGGTTGGACGATGATTAGGGATATTCGGGCGAAATCGAGTGAAATAAATCAAGCCCAAACATCTGTTGCACTGGTTACACCTGCGTATACTCTGAACACATGCTACATAACAGCGGCTGTAGGACGGACGTTCTTCGGTAAACAGTCAATATTGGACGGTGGTATGGAATAGCATCCTCAACAGTAGAGGCACTTGAACCCGCCTGGAAAGAGTAGCTGCTGGATGTAGCTGGGTGAAAAAGCTTCACAAATATACGAGTATATATATATAAAAAAGTAGATAACTGCAAAGGCAAAGGAAGAGAAGTCAGCAGTGATTCGCTTGATCTACGCCAGTGCATTTCGTGAGAGCTAATTAATGCACTGTTTACGAAACGAGTCAGTTGTAGTGTGCGCAGTTATTCCACCAGGGTTCGGATGGCGGCCTCTGATAAGCTTGACAAGAAAAAGCACCGGAAAGGAATGCTAAACTCGATTGCTCTTCGAAACCAGAATTTCTGAGCCCGGAACGGTTCTTTTCGAAACCAAAATTGTAATGGAAGCGTCATCATTTTCGTGTGATGCAATACCCAACGAGTTTCGTAGGCTGTTCACGGATCTTAAGCTTTACATAACACTGGCCCGTCAGTGTGAGGGTAGCGAAGCAAGCACTTTTTAACGCGAAGCAAAAAAGAATTCTTGTAAGTTCAACAGTTCAGGCCACAACATTGCTTCAGTTTGGATTGTCTAGGTTGTCAGGATGAAAGAAACAGAAACCTAGGTTGTCAGAGTGACAGAAACAGAAACCTAGGTTGTCAGGATGACAGAACAGAAACCTAGGTTGTCAGGGTGACAGAAACAGAAACCTAGGTTGTCAGGGGGTGACAGAAACAGAAACCTAGGTTGTCAGGGCAGGGTGACAGAAACAGAAACCTAGGTTGTCAGGGTGACAGAAACAGAAACCTAGGTTGTCAGGGTGACAGAAACAGAAACCTATAGGTTGTCAGGGTGACAGAAACAGAAACCTAGGTTGTCAGGGTGACAGAAACAGAAACCTAGGTTGTCAGGGCACCTAGGTTGTGACAGAAACAGAAACCTAGGTTGTCAGGTGACAGAAACAGAAACCTAGGTTTTCAGGGTGACAGAAACAGAAACCTATAGGTTGTCAGGGTGACAGAAACAGAAACCTATAGGTTGTCAGGGTGACAGAAACAGAAACCTAGGTTGTCAGGATGAAAGAAACAGAAACCTAGGTTGTCAGAGTGACAGAAACAGAAACCTAGGTTGTCAGGGTGACAGAAACAGAAACCTATAGGTTGTCAGGGTGACAGAAACAGAAACCTAGGTTGTCAGGTGACAGAAACAGGTTGTCAAACAGAAACCTATAGGTTGTCAGGGTGACAAACAGAAACATAGGTTGTCAGAGTGACAGAAACAGAGTGACAGAAACAGAAACCTAGGTTGTCAGGGTGACAGAAACAGAAAGAAACAGAAACAGAAACCTAGGTTGTCAGGGTGACAGAAACAGAAACCTATAGGTTGTCAGGGTGACAGAAACAGAAACCTAGGTTGTCAGGGTGACAGAAACAGAAACCTAGGTTGTCTGGGTGACAGAAACAGAAACAGTGACCAAAGCACAATTAAGAAATGCAAAATTATACACGCGCATACTTCGTATATTGGGTGCTTCGAGCTTTTGTCTATAGGCGTATATTTACAGACACTGGAGGAGCCTTTTGGATTTTCATCCTTTATTCTCACGCTGTCGTACACAACAAGAGTTCTTGACCTATTAAGACATATAGAAGACATCTAAGTGCTTGGGTTTTCTTGAGATGTATTCTTTGGCGCCATAGTTTTCAACTTGTAGATAATAAAAGGTTTCGCCTTCCTTTGGAAAGTCTTAATACCGAATACTTGTTTATCTACAAACTTATATTACCATACATTTACTTTTCATATTTTGTGTGACACTTTTATATCCTTTGCCATATTTTCTGACAAAATGTTCTTAATAGCATGGAAATAGGCAACCACATTAATATATTATTGCAGTTGATCTGCGATTTTTCATTTAAATATTTATATACTTAAGGTTTAGGGAAGGCGCTGTAATATAATTTCAGTACTGAAAACCCATTCTCAGAATGGAGAAACAAATCCACAGTTATGTATAAGCAATATATTTAAAGATAAATTCTGTAGAGATTTATTTTTAAATATATGTACACATACATAACTGTGGATTTCTTTCCCCATTTTAAGACTCATGCAACTGTGAGTAATTTTTAATCATCAGAATATCAGGCGTACCAATAATTTCCCTGAAAGCTTTGCCTTAGGAAGTAACTTTTCTTGGCGAAAACATCTATTGCCTTTGACGATATAATAGGAAACATAAACACCTTACCCGAGGATCTCCGTTTTTGTAAACAAATCTTTGAACGCTTACAAATTTCGACGTCTTGCAAAACTTTGAGCCCACTTAATCTTTGTTTCACATCCTTCATATGAGCTTCATCTTATGTTCTTCGTCTGCACTTTGTTTCATTCTCGTACCGATGAAATACAGTAATTTTATATACAAACATTTCAACCCGGAAT
>NC_089754.1:47497270-47522270 GCF_040412425.1 Macrobrachium rosenbergii
TTTGAACGCTCCCTACAACGACTTAAAAGAAAAAAAAAAAAACGTAACGACACGCTCCCGATACGAGACGATCATCCCAAAAGAAGCGCGACACAAGAGCGAAAAACAGAAGAAGGTCGTCAGCTGGGTGAGCATGGTCGCCACCTGGTGGTCGGGGTGAAAATCGAACGACCAATCAGGACTGCAGAAGCTGCGCCTCCGTCGACCACGTAAGTATATCCATTTTGCTTGTTTCAATATATATATATATATATATATATATATATATATATATATATATATATATATATATATATATATATATATATATATATATATATATATGTATGTATATATATATATATATATATATATATATATATATATATATATATATATATATATATATATATTTATATATAATATTATATAAAGTTTTCCATTGTATCCTAATGATATTACCTATGAATATTATGTGTAAATGAATGTGAAAATACTAAATACCGGTTTGCAAGTCATCTGGAAGAGCAAAAATCACTTATATCGCACGCGTGATTGCAAGATTTAAACTGATCTTATTTTTATTATACCAGAACATAAAATTACCTTGTTAAGTCTGAAAATATGGCAATAATTACAGGTTCTAATTATTCAAATGTACAGAAACTATAAGAAGCGTACATATATTATGCACGAACAATCACTACAGCACACACTGCCTACTGGTTATGACTAAAAGGGGTATACTTATTTTTCCTCGAATACTGCATATCTTTAGCCTTATTCTAAAGAATTACATGAACAGTAGCCAAGAAATGTTTAAAATGCAAAGCAATGGTTCACTGCGCTTGAAATTAGCACTGACGTATCTCAGAAACTTTGTTTTGCAATAAAAAGCACGAATGACCTTTGGCATTGGGCAGTGTGAAATCGTGACACTTCAACATAATGTTGATGATGGGCTCTGCATAACAAGTAGCATGTTCTAATTCTAGAGGCTACTGGAAGCTCCCTTATGAACACAGCTTACGAGACGTGGCCAAACGGGATATCTTCCAGCAAGTTTTAAATAATAATTCATACTATGGGAGAAATTAAACATCCACTACCAGTAGTTTTTCTAAGAAGGTAAAGATCCCAGGAGGCTGCAGATCTCAAAAGAATTTTCATTTATGAAGTTTATGCTGTTAACTCAAGCACTGGGTAACTTTCGGCTACAAAGTGCTCAAGACAATGCAAAAGGGGGGAGAGAGAGAGAGAGAGAGAGAGAGAGAGAGAGAGAGAGAGAGAGAGAGAGAGAGTGGTTGGATAGCAAGATAAAGAGATCCAGCAAATAAATGAGATGAACTCAAAGGATCTATAGGAGTTAGAGAGGATGGACAGCAATAGTGAAGAAAGGAAGCGGGGAATGGAGGTACACAGTGAAAACCAAAAATTTAGGCGAGGCTATGACCCCAAGGGACGCTGCAAACACCATTTAGTAATGCCTACATGAGGTGCACCATCGAAAATAGAGTATAATAATGCAAAAAATAAAATATCTAAAGTAAGTGGCAATAATCATCATGTTTGTAGGTATAAACAGTGGTTCAAGTTGTCTGCAGAAAAATGTTAAAAGACGTTGCAAAAGTGACTGAAAATGTCCTTAAGTAAGCAAGTTAAGATAGCAAAGGCGGTACACTGTCCAGGGCGAAAGGCCCCACGACTGCAACACAACGTGAGGTAGGACAACAATGACTGGCTTTGAAAAAAAAAATGCCTGAAGAAAGACGCCCAACAAGCAGTAAAGCCTTATTGGCAGGTAATAATATTAACGAGTGTGCATTAATGAGGAAAGAGCTTGCCCTCGCTACGCCTGGAGCTCCATTTTTTCATCTGTCCTCATAGTAATTTAGAGTTTTCGGTTAGTATTAAAACAAAATAGATTTTCGTGCCCATCATGATACTCTAATTTGGAAGCTATTACAAAAAAAACAAATGGCTCCTCAATATATATACAGTTGTATTGTATATAAAATGTATATAGCATATATATACATATATATATATATATATATATATATATATATATATATATATATATATATATATATATATATATATATATATATATATATATATATAAGCAGCGGCTACGAAATTCCTTACAAACGTACATGAAATTGAATACGTTCTGTCCTATTCAATTTCCTGTACGAAAACTTGGCTGCACGATCTTGCGCGAAATGAAAAATTCACAGGAACAGAATTAGCAGTTCATTACGACTGCAGCACAAGCGTTCAGTGAGCTGCAGATTGCCCAATACCCGACTCTTCAGTAGCCGTTTTCTACGCCCCGCTTCAGCAAACATGTTTATTTACTTTATTTTTTTTTAATTGGGAACACAGGATTTACCTTCTTAGTTTTATCTATTGATAATATTACCCCTTCAAGGTAAAGGAGTGGTAATCTCAGAGGTTTAACCGATGGATATTACGCATACCTCTGTTGGTTACCTATTATTTGGTCTGACAGTAATATCTAGAGGGAGGTTTACTAAAGAATAAAACTACTTTTGTTTAATATACTTGAGTATTCGCCCTTAAAATTGACAGAAGGGGAGCCAGTCCTATAGTAACATCATCCATTGCACATTCAGCTGCGAATTTTACGTGTAAACAACGGCAAACTTAGTGCCATTTCCTAACTTTTTCCAACCCTTTTTGTGATGATTCACGAAATTTAAAGTTCAGGGGTTCAACATGGCTCAACTCCGCCGTGGGGCCGTTTCCTGCCGAGGACCTTAGGTAGCCCGTTGCCATTTCCCAAAGGAAATCGTGCCCACCGAGGCCTTGCCGAAGGATTTCCTTTCCCATGTGCATTTTCCACCATTTCTCTTTCTTCTTCTCCTCCTTCTTCTGTTGATTCTTCTTATTTTATCTTCTTCTTTTCTGTGTTCTTCTTCAGCTTCTACTCTTCCTCCTCCTCCTCCTCCTCCACCTTCTTCTTCTTCTTCTTCTTCTTCTTCTGAAAAGGATCCCGTTTCCCCTAACAAAGATGATGTTGATTAGATCATCTGTCAATTTTCTCTGTACATGGGTGGGTTCGAGAGAGAGAGAGAGAGAGAGAGAGAGAGAGAGAGAGAGAGAGAGAGAGAGAGAGAGAGAGAGAGAGAGAATTTTCCCCGTAGTATCAGTAACGCAGCAACCTCCTTGACCCCTGGATTGTCAAACCGCTGGATGGTCGTGTGTTCGCTTCAGAGGTGTCTGTTGGGGGTTGCTGAGGCAAGGAGGTTGGAGGAGAGGTGTCTGTAGGGTGTTCCTGGCGGATTTGTGGCCGGGGCGGGTGGGGGATAAACATGGAAAAAGGTGGGGGAAGGTTTGACCTGAGCGGTGAAGGCGACGAGCACAGCAGCTTTCTCTCTTCCCGTTGACCACCTTGACACGAGGTTTACTCTCTAATTAAATATATGGGGGCGAATTTGTTTACTTAAACAAGCACATTTAAAGAAAATGTTGCAATATATTAACTTCTTGCATTAAAGGCATCCAAATAATTTAATTTTCTCTGTCAGTTAGACGTTGCAGGCCTTGGGGCTGTTTTCCCCTAAAAACTTGCAAAGTCAGCGATTACGTTTAATCGACCATATGAGAAGGTTCTCGTGTAGTTGTTGTTGTTTTTGTTGTAGCTGTTGCTGATGTTTTTGTGCAGCTGTTGCTGATGATTTTGTTGTAGCTGTTGCTGATGTTTTTGTTGCAGCTGTTGCTGATGTTTTAAATGTACCAGGGTGTCGCTAGATCGTATGAGGTAAGGCACGTGTTCGTAAACAGCAATTCCAAATAAATATAAATATTTATGAGGTAATATATATATATATATATATATATATATATATATATATATATATATATATATATATATATGTATATATGAATATATATATATTATATATATATATATATATATATATATATATATATATATATATGTATATATATATATATATACATGTATAAAAGTATAAAAAGTAATTTTTGACGAAACATGTAATCAATGAAACGCAACTGTAGGAGTTCCTTATCTGCTGCGCTTTAAATGATTAAGACAAAAATGCGTATTTTTAAGAAATTTTATCAACTGAAGTTAATATACTGCATATCTTATCGCTGATAACAGAGAGGAAAGTGTGTTGGCAGTTACACAAAATATCTTAATATACCCAACACGAATTTAAAATGTATCTACTATTCATTTTGGCTATTGTGAGGTTTTTGGAGAAAGCCAGTCTAAGGTAACGGTGGTCTGATGATTTCTTGTTATTAGAAAGAAGCACTATAAATAGTCCAGTTAAAGTCTTCCTGGGCCTCTGTACGCTCATAGGGCAGGCGCTGATCTCCTGTTGCTTAGGCCGACAGCCAGGGGCGGGGGACAGGTCCCAATGCCAATGAGACGTACCTAAAGAAAAAAAATCAACAAAGTTACCTTACATTTTACTTTCGAGGTACGGTATGTTTCGTCAGCACCACGCGAAGGATATTCTGTCCTCCGTGAAGTCAAGTTATATCATTATTAAATGGCACGAAGCAGACAGAACAATATATATATATATATATATATATATATATATATATATATATATATATATATATATATATATATATATATATATATATATATATATATATATATATATATATATATATATATATATATATATATATATATATATATATATATATATATATATATATATATATATATATATATATATATATATATATATATATATATATATATACTGTATATATATTATAAATCTATCTATCTATCTATATTATACATACTATATATATATATATATATATATATATATATATATATATATATATATATATATATATATATATATGTTGCTGTCGATAGTATATAAGACTAATTACGAAAGTACAATCACTGTAAAAAGTTTTGAACTCTGAACGAAAGCCCACGTAAAAAATAAATAAATAAATAAATAAATAAAGAATAATAAGAGAGTAGTGAACACCATATCGATCACTTTTTCCTGAAATATGAAACATCCCCTTGACTCTGCCTGACAGTATTGCAAAAAAAAAAAAAAAAAAAAAAAAAAAACGGTTCATGTAAATAAGCAAATACGAAAGACACCTTCGGATGCAAAAGGTCGTCTGAACACTCGCTCTCCCGCAGAAGATTGTTTATCTACGCGTCACGACTGACACACGAGTGGATACACACATGCATTCACATTCATGCAAAACAGACGTACGGCCTTAGGTAGATGTCAATGCGCAAGCGCACAAGTCTCGTCTTTTTTATAGGAGTTTTTACATGGTGAAAAGTATTTATAATTTTCTATAGACGGTCGACTCTACTCTTATATAGATTTTTCTCACAAACAAGTTTCTCACATGCACGTCCAGCTTATACACGTACTTCTTTGCCCTTTGTCTTTTATGCAATCTCGCCTTTGTGGATATTAAGGATCCTGAATCATACCACGCGCCTCAAACCTACATTCTTTGTCTTCCATTTTTACCTCTTAACGCTACCAAATTACAAGCTCTTTCCAGAAACCCTCTTTCGTTTCTTCTTTTGGTCTGAATCGTGAATGCAATCATCGTGAGATTTTACTATGAATTTTTAGCAAACGTTTATGCATCTTCAGTCTATAGCATCAGCGATATCAATTACTTACAAAAGGTTGCCTAATAGAGATGAAGTGCACGGAACGCTATTTGTTTCCAAAACCTGGAGTGCTGCAACCTTGAGTGCCATGTTCTTTCGCCTGCAATTTTCTTACGAATTCATCCCTCAACTGAAGCAGGTTTCTGTACATATTTGCACATTAAGCGAAAAGTTACTTGAAGCTGTGTATACTTACACTTGCGAATATGAATATCAGGTTACAAGGCACGAGTATAAAATCTTATTAATAATACCCTAGTAAGAAGGGCAATGAAGTATTCTAAGAACGAGTACTCAAACAGTTTAGGTAAAAGTGAAAATTTATATAAGAAAAAAGGGATGAACACACTCTTTAATATCTTGTTGTTATTAAATCACTTATCGACTGTCACTGTCAGACAACTTCTTCCTCGGGGATTTGTTCCTGTTACCGTGCGTGCCCGTGAAACGGAGAAAATAACCAATAACAAGAGTATATCAATTTCAAGAAGGCTAAAGAATGTCATTAATGCGATAATGATATTTATCCGCAGTAAAGAAGCAAATCGTGCATTGTGAACCTTGGACGCCATGACAGTTTGAACGCTCTGATTGCAAATCCTGAACCTGTATTTACCTGTCAATTTTGCTCCGTGGTGTACGGAAGGTAGTTGTTGAAGGCTTACCTTGTCAGTCAAGTTAGCCTCTCTCTCTCTCTCTCTCTCTCTCTCTCTCTCTCTCTCTCTCTCTCTCTCTAGAATGAGATAGGGGTTGGGATGGAAGAGGGACATGAGAATGAAATATTGAGGCATGATTAAAGTGACGGAGTAAATGAAGAAAGAATGAGGTAAACGTGTACAGAGAAATTCTTTTATCGCTTCAACGTCAGGGAAACCTGTTTACAAAGAGGTCGTGTTTCAAGGAAGTTGGTTGCAATGTGAACAGGGTTCATGTCGTCAACATATGTGTGTGTGTATATATATATATATATATATATATATATATATATATATATATATATATATATATATATATATATATATATATATACATACATATGTATACATACATATTTATATATTTATATATATACACACACATACAGTATATATATGAAATACTTCTACTTAAAAAGTTACCCAACATACGTATTCGTGCATATACTGTATATTTCAACTGAGCAGAACCAATACCTGACACATGGTTCAGTCACGCAGTCACAAATAACAAACTTTATTGTCTGTCAATGACGTATGTCATTTTCCTTCCCACTTTTGATAGCATTTCTTTGTAAAGAATCATTTACTATATACACATATGTACACACTATTATACATATATATGTGTGTGCATGTGTATATATATATATATATATATATATATATATATATATATATATATATATATATATATATATATATATATATATGTGTGTATATTATATGTTTTATATATGTGTCTTTTATATATATATATATATATATACATATCTATCAAAAGTGAGTGTCTGCAGACACGAAGCATGAAATTGCAAAGGAAACCTCACGAATAGGCAGATGTCAACGACCAGAAAATTCATGGGCGAGATATATGCGTGCGCAGTTGCAATACCCAATTTTATCTTCGACTGGAATAAAAAAAATCTAATTTTTATACATAAAGCCAGGCCTTTCCGTCGGATACTGAACAATGAGATGAATTTCAGGATGAGAAAAGCTAAGGGCTTCTCCCTATTCTTGTTTGCGTCGTCGAGGTCTGATTGAAATCTCGCGTCTCCAATATTAAGAAACAGCAAAATATTGTTTCTTAAACCGCTGTTTCTTCACCGCACCGGAATCACCGTAATTCAGAACTGTTATCAATACCTGACGTACGTGAAAATTACCGTTGCGTCGTTAATCACCGTGACAGCAGACACATTCACAGTAAACAGATAACGGGAGTTTAATTCTGTGACTTTTCTCTGCGCTCTTCTGTGCCAAATTAACATCAGCCTCTGAAAGAAGAGAATAGCCGTTTGACAATAGAGACTCTTCTTGTGATTGCAGGAGGCTTTCTTTTGACTGTTCTCGATGTGAAGACAGTTCTCGGAAGTCAGTCTTGTTGTTTGTCTGACAAACATGTAGCTCTTTTTTTAGATAAACCATTATTATTATTATTATTATTATTATTATTATTATTGTTTAAAAATACTCGCTGTAGCAAGCGTCTTAAAATGGAGAAGCACATCCACAGTTATTTATATGTACAGTACAGATATTTAAAGATAAGTTTGCACAGATTTATCTTTTAATATATGTACATATACATAACTGTGGATTTGCGTCTCCATTATTATTATTATAAGATATTATTATTATTATTATTATTATTATTATTATTATTATTAATATTATTATTATTATTATTATTATTATGTTGAATAAAATGACTGCATTTTGAGAATTGATTTTTTACTGAGTTTTCTCAACTCTTCTAATAATTCGCTTTTCCTGCACATCAATGTTAGTCAATAATTGTCCAACGTTCATATTTCGATGGATGAAACAGCGTATTTCTTACAGCGTATTATTATTATTATTATTATTATTATTATTATTATTATTATTATTATTATTATTATTAATTGTACAAAGACGTTTTGTTATTGCTCATACTATGTCTTTTATTTTTCTTTGGGCTTTAACCTTGAATAACAATTTCCAAGACAGTTCAATATAACTGGAAACGCAATAGAACCATAATGAGGGAACGAAAGTCCGAAAGTCTCAGTAGCACCACTTGAGCGCACCATCTCACACCCATCCTTGATAAAAAAAAAAAAAAAAAGTACAGTGACGTCCAGTAAACACTAAAAATTCTTTCTTTTTTTCAAATACCTCGAGCTGACCTGAATAGCGACTAGGTCACGAGCATCATTATTGTTTTTGTCTACGCAGTGAATGAAAAGGTAACAAATGAATTTTCTCCAAGCTGGGATGTCTGAAATGACCAAAGTTGCTTCAGCGATTTTGAAATGTCGCAGTTTATTATTATTACTATTATTATTATTATTATTATTATTATTATTATTATTATTATTATTATTATTATTATTATTATTATTATTGTTGATGTTGTAACATAATAATAATAATAATAATAATAATAATAATAATAATAATAATAATAATAATAATAATAACATCCTTTATTCTGGGATGTCTGAAATGACCAAAGTTGCTTCAGCGATTTTGAAATGTCGCAGTTTATTATTATTATTATTATTATTATTATTATTATTGTTGTTGTTGTTGTTCTTGTTGTAACATAATAATAATGATGATAATAATAATAATAATAATAATAATAATAATAATAATAATAATAATAATAATAATAATAATAATAACATCCTTTACTCCACCTCAAGGCCACATATGATACAACATGATAAAAAATGATAAATCGGCAATACCCACACACTTGCCGAATAAGTATAAAAAATAGTATTCATGATAACGCTAATGACAGTAATAATATTGAGAATAGTATTAAAAAAAAATCCAACATATCTCACTTCCAACCTTGATCATCTACACAAGTCTACTGCATATCGTGATGCGGATGTACGCAAGGACATGATGCGTATCCTTCTTGCGTTCAAAACGATCGATGAAACACGGTATGGACAGGTGGATAGAATATAGGATTTAGGCCAAAGGCCAAGCACTGAGACCTATGAGGTCATTCAGCGCTGAAAGGGAAACTGACAGTAAAAAGGTTTGAGAGGTGTAACAGGAGGAAAACCTCGCAGGTGCACTATGAAACACTTGTTAGGAGAGGGTGGAAAGATAGATGGAAGAGAGAATATGAACGGAGGTACAGTAAAATGAATGAAAGAGGTTGCAGCTAGGGGCCGAAGGGACGCTGCCAGTCCCTTAAGTAATGCCTACGGTACACCACGTCCGCGTGAGGTGCGCTGACGGCATGGTCCTTATCAGATCGGATTTGTAAGGACATATTATTAATTCAAACATTAACATCAAGCGTCTCGAATTTTTATTCTTCCGAACGTATTCGCAATGTCATATTTCCTTCCTACTTGGTAATTTTCTTTCGTAACGTATTCGTAAGTATGCAACACTTTCTTCTGGTTCAAAACAAGTATCGAAGTCTAGTGTTTCTTCCTATTCAGGATGTATTCCGTAGGACATGCCGTGTCCTTCCTAACATTCAAAACAAATATACAAATCGATTATTTTTTCATTTAAAATATTTTTATTACATAAAAAAATGAATTCGATATGCTAATCTCTTTATCTCGCGTTTTGCCGTAGGGCCAGGATAAATTTCCAATTTTACAAAATTACAAGTTTCCTTGATTCATGATTTGCCGTATTCCAACGATGCCATTAAAAATATGCCTCAAGCATTATTAATTTTTGTGTATTACTGCCATGAGGATATAGCACGCATTTTATACAAAGAGAAATTCCCTCATAAATGCTTTACTCATCATAAAAGAATAAAAATGATTTCTAAATGGCCTGCAGATAATATAAAAACAATTTAGCGATTAAAACTTTAAACACTGGAAAAATAAAGATTATTTAAATAGTTACATTTTTCTTTTTTTTTTTTTTTATATCTCCTGTCACCATCATTATCATTATATTCATCATCCTCATCATCATCAACATCATAACCATCATTAACTTAAGTTATAAAAAATAAATTTGGCGTTATCATTCATTCCTGAGAAACACTGATATTTTCATTGGCGGATATCCGGAGTTAAGTATCATTCTTCCTTCCACCATATATTTCTTATTATGTTCAATTCATGACTTAATTAGCTATCAAATAAGACTCATTGCTATCCGACTAAACATAGGAATTAATATCATTACATGTACAAACAAATTATTTGAAGAGTAGCAGATAGATAAATTAGAGCTATATCAATATAAAAATAGAATATAAAGGAAACAGAAATTCTAGCAACAGCATAAACATAACGGTCAAAGTCATAAGTATATATATATATATATATATATATATATATATATATATATATATATATATATATATATATATATATATATATATATATATATATATATA
This sequence comes from Macrobrachium rosenbergii, assembly GCF_040412425.1. Taxonomy (NCBI): domain Eukaryota; kingdom Metazoa; phylum Arthropoda; class Malacostraca; order Decapoda; family Palaemonidae; genus Macrobrachium; species Macrobrachium rosenbergii. The sequence continues at coordinate 47,508,021 of NC_089754.1, forward strand.
TATATATATATATATATATTATATATATAATAAGCAAAACACTACACGTGAAGAGAAACTTATCACGAATGACTGAAAATGCACTACGTACATACAAAGGATTTCAGAAGGATTCAAAGAAAGTTAATGAGAGGTAATGAACACTGCAATTTTATTAGCACTATTATTGCAGTCCTTACTAATGTTATCATCTTGTTACTACATTATTATCATTGTTATTCAGTGCAGTACTGTGTCCAGTACTGAAACTTGCAACACACTTTAGCGTTGAGGTTCAACAGACAATAATGAGAGCCAGAATAATGGAGTCTACAATGAAAATTCACAGTTTGTTATCGACTCCTCTGAAATGGCGCCTCGAAAATTTTAATTTTTACGACAAAATTACTACAGCTACTTTGCTAGTAATGAACAATGCTGCCCACGCACTACGCCCGCAAAAAATCCCAGTCAAAAGTTGCATATGCACGTATCGTAGAATGTGTGATGACGTCACGTTCTACATGACGGTAACGGTTTTCAAGGGAATGCATTTCCTATTAGCCTTCTTTCAAGCGATGACTTGAATCCGTTACGTGGAGTCCTTAGCCTTAATTTAAACTAGGTTTTGTGCTGATGTCATCTAGAAATATTTCAAAGGAAGTAGCCAATGTGGAGAAACATTACTATTTAATTCATCGATGAAAAAAAAGAGTACTTTTCAGGTTTTCATTTTTCGTTCTGAATGTTAAATCGTTCTAAAAATATTTATCAATTAACCGAATGGACAAATAGGCGGACACACACACACACACACAGAAAACAACAAGTTAAACACCACCAAATAAACAGTACACAAAAAGGACCAGATGGATTTCCTAGTACACAGAGTCCAAGAAGGACTGATCAAAGAAGCGACCCGCAGTCGGAAAGCAAGTTTTCCTTAAAACGTTTTCTGTGCCGAGAACTAATCAGATCTAACATATTCCTAATGACGAATGTTATTTCCCGTGCTCCCTGGAGAAAGTGGCAGCGATTTCGGTTTACGTGAATTCAATTATATTTCTCGGAGAAGCGCAACAATCCTACCTCTTTCTCTTTTTCTTTCGTGTATTCTTCGTCAAACTTATCACGTACACAAGATTCTTGCATATATATATATATATATATATATATATATATATATATATATATATATATATATATATATATATATATATATATATATATATATATATATATATATATATATATATATATATACATACACATTGATACATACATACATAGCTAGCTCTCTCTCTCTACATACATGTATGTATATACATACATGTATATATATATATATATATCTATATTCTCTCTCTCTCTCTCTCTCTCTCTCTCTCTCTCTCTCTCTCTCTCTCTCTATATATATATATATATATATATATATATATATATATATATATATATATATATATATATGTGTGTGTGTGTGTGTGTGTGTGTGTGTGTTCGCCTCACTAGCGAGATCCATTAGTTCCTAAACATCCAACCTCATTCTTTTAAATAATAAACAGTCCTACATTACTTCTCAGCTCCACATCCATGAACATTCATAACCTCAGGACTTAGCAACATATTGTTCTTCTTGTTTTCTTGCAACATAAAATCAACATAGGGTTGTGGGCCTGCAATCACAAGCCTGAAGAAGAAGAAGAAGAAGAAGAAGAAGAAGAAGAAGAAGAAGAAGAAGAAGAAGAAAGAGTCTTGTGAAAAGGACACTGATACTCACTTTTTGCACTTCCGCGAGATGCCAGGAAAGGAATATAATGGTATACGCGCTGTTCTTCGTAGAGTGAGTCTGCACATGGCCAGGGCATAGGGTATGCTGCCCTATAGTACTAAATATATTGATTTTAGGGATGAGATCACGCATCTGGGTATCAGTCAGACTCATCGTTGCTGAACTTGAATGAATAGAAGAACAGCGGTTAGCAAATGTGTTTTGTGTGTGTGCATGTGTGTGTGTATACGGTTATAAATTAATAATAATGAAGACAGCTGTGGTATCGTCTCTGACATATAACCAAAGATAACGATAATTATTTGGAGTTAGTGAATATTAACTTCAATATTAATGCAAAAGGAAAATGATGTGCATGTAACTGGTGGTAATAACACGACATATTAAAATCAGAAACAAATCGAAGTAATTAATAATAATAATAACAACAATAACAATAATAATAATAATAATAATAATAATAATAATAATAATAATAATAATAATAATAATACCGAAATTATAGCGGAAGTGCTGATGACACTAACCTCAAGGAACAACACCAGTGCAATAACAAGCATAGTAATACAGACAATTAAAATAACAAGCACATCTGAATACAAGATATCGAGTAAGCACCTGCAAGCGTAACACGATCGCAAACAACAGGTCTCTTCACTACGTCTAAAAAGCTGATGACCTTCATAACACATAATCCAAGTGGCAGCCCCAATAACAATAGAGAAGATCACTACGAGTAAATAACAACAACAACAATGACGATGCCAAATAAGGAATAAACATGAGAGAGAAGTGATGGCACGCATGAGAAATAAGCTGCCTACAGATTCCTGGAACCAGAAGGGACGCTGATCACGTTTGATAATATCTGGAGGAGAGGAGCAGAGAGGGTTTTTATGGGCCGCACAAATGCCACTTTTACTCGGCGGCAATGCGCCTCAGTAAGCGTTGCATGACTCTCACGAGCATTTCCATGCAGTGGCAATGAGATAAGGTGGAGGTAACCTTACGCTCGTGCAATATTAACCACCGACTATCGACGATAATGAGGCGTGAGTGATGGGCAACGTGAATATTTGTTGTGAGGTGACTGAAAATGACGAGTGCTTGGAGGTGTGACTGAGGCCATAAAAAGGGATATGTGGACACGCACAGGCGCGCGCTCGCACACACACACACATGTATATGTATATATGTATATTATTCGCATTATGCATCAGTAAGAGGGGATATATTAGATCCCGGATTCTTTAATTTACAAAGTACAAAAGTTTTCGAAGACATACAGTCTTCTCCTTCAGGTACTAATATCATCGCGTCTTACTGAAGCCTAGTGCAAGTAATATGAATATATATAAACAGTGGCTATTTTGTGATATGTATACATATATATGTATTATATATATATAAATATATATAAATAAATATAATATATATACATATATATATATATATATATATATATATATATATATATATATATATATATATATATATATATACATACATACATATATACATGTCTCCTAATCGTTAGGACACTTGCCTCACAAATGAGACACTCCCGGTTCAATTCCTGAATAGGTCAGAACGATTTTAAAGCGTTTTGTTACATCCTATTGTACATCCGTGTAAACTAAATATAACAAGGACCCGTAAACTTTCAAAACTACCACATTAAGAGCGGGTCTACGAACCAGTTATTATTATTATTAGTATTATTATTAGAAAAACTCATAGTAGCATGAGTCTTAAAATGGAGAAACAAATCCCCAGTTATGGACATGTACTACTTCTTCGTTTTAACGTGCTTTTTTCCCATTTTTATATGGGGTAAGCACGATGCCTTCTTTTGAAGGACTTTATACAGTATATTTAAAAGATAAAGCTGTACATATATTTATCTTTAAATATATGTACATATACATAACTGTGGATTTGTTTCTCCATTATTATTATTATTATTATTATTATTATTATTATTATTATTATTATTATTATTATTATTATTATTATGGCATGAACTTGCCTACGATTACTTTACAGAAAAGACAAAACAGAGGAACAGGATTCAAAGCATGGGGGAATAATCGTATAAAAACATCTCATTGGGGGTAAATAGGTCTCCAAGAATCTTGAATTTTTGTGAGGCTGAAGAAAAGATAGAAGGGACATTTCTAAATACATGACACTTGAATTTTCAAATGAGTTGAATATGGCTAAACGAACGCTGTCAATGAGAGATCTGTCTGTTGGTGAGGGGTGGGGTGTGGTGGGGGGAGAAGGGGGAGGGGAGAGGGGATGCAATTTCCTTAACCAACTAAAACCCATACTTAAGATTTTGTTGGGGCTTAACGTCGTCCCAAGTGATTTGTGCCTTTCCCTGAGTTCTTGCGTTCAAAGTCCCATCCCACAGATATAATGGTCACTGGTCCTGTTACGGATAATGAACTTGCGTCATAAATTTTTTCGTTGCATGATACGAGTTACTTGCTACGTACCTACTTCCTCTAACGGTGCACTTTGGAGCATCTGTTCAGCCTCGTACAATTTAGCTGTCGCATAGATCTCAAGTTTTTTTTTTTTCATTCTTTTTTAGCTGATAGGTAAGATGGGTGGAAGAAGACTGAGGGCAGCTAGCTAGCTACCCTGGCTACCCATGGTAGGGAGCAGTTCAGAAAGTTAAGTATTAGTAAGAGTACTGTCAAGTGTGGTCACCTGCAATAAACCACTTCAATTTACAGAGTTCGTTGCTCTGAAACGTTACTGAGAGTATAAAAAATAAATCTACTATTATAAGAAACCGGAACACTTAATAGTCCAGACACCAAGAAACAATCAGGGAGATTGATGGGAAGCCAAATCAACAATTCGTCCGTTTTGATGAACTGGCGTATCCCAGTTTTTTTAAGTTTTTGATTTTTCCAGCCAAAGTGCCTTAGTTTTTGATACTCTATAACATATAAAAATTTCAGCTGCCTGCGTTGTAACATTTTCCAATAAAAATTTCAACAAAAGATGGGCTAATTACAAGCTCTGAATAATATAAAAATGTTTGAAGCCTATTTTCTATTAGAACCTTTGAATAATATCAACATCTTTGAAGCCTATTTTCTATTAGAACCTTTGAATATCAAAATCTTTGAAGCCTATTTTCTATTAGAACCTTTGAATAATATAGAAATCTTTGAAGCCTATTTTCTATTAGAACCTTTGAATAATATAAAAATCTCTGAAGACTATTTTCTATTAGAACCTTTGAATAATATCAAAATCTTTGAAGCCTATTTTCTATTAGAATATTTGAATAATATGAAAATCTTAGAAGCCTATTTTCTATTAGAACCTTTGAATAATATCAAAATCTTTGAAGCCCTTTTCTCAGAATGAGGGAAAAAATGGCTTACGGCAGTTGGTCAAACTAGGGACGAATTAAGCCTCGCGACCTTGCCCTGACTGCGCCGGTAATGGCGCAGCGCGAGAGATAACAGCATGACGCTTCCAGGGGTACTGGAGGAAGTAAAGGCTAGAGGCGTTACCTCTTCCTTTTATCGGAGCAGGAAGTTCGCGGACTACTGTTACCAGCGTCACGTCCGCCCCCCAAAGGGGAGTGACAACCGTGAGTCATCGGAAGCTTACGCTTGACCTCTGTGCATTAATGTGACCTTTTATGTAACGAGGGTAAGCAGGTGCGAGAAGACTTTGATTACAGGTAATAGATACCTGTCTGGGGCTTTAGTTGTCGCGGTTACTGTACGTAATTATAATCATGTGAAGATGGATTCTTACTGAAGCTTAATCAACTATAGTGAAAGTTCCCCGAACTTCTTCTAGTTATTACTAATTTTATTAGCAGTAAAAGTCGAGACTGTTGTTCTTACCGATCTTCGCAGTTTTCAAGTATATGAATGCTAGTCCTTTAGTCGTTTAAAGTTTCTTTTATATTAAGTAATCACTTTGTTTGTTATTGGGTTACCAATACGTTCTGTCCTCCAAGTTTTCGATTGGCATACTTTCTAGTAGGTGATAAATCAACACAGTAAGTAATTTTTAGTATGCTATTTTTTTATAGGAAAACCAATCGACAATCGTAACTGAATATTAATGAACTTGAGACAGTAAACAAACGCTTTTCATATAAAAAGTGTTTTACTGTATTCATTCTTGTTTTTAATTGTGTCCGAAGTTACATTTTTATAATTATTATGTTTTAATGCATTTGTTCAAATGACAACATTTATTCAGATATATATAGCCTACTCCCACAGTTCATTCTGTTTGACAAGAAAACGCGTCCTGAAAAACTGAGTTTCAATGACATGAAAATAAGCGTTAAACTGTAACAGCGACGTCATACGGGAAAATAAAATTTCAGTGACGTGACGTAAGATTATGCCAAAAACCAATATTATAAGCTACATTTTGATATCGAAAGTATGAACAGCACAAAAAAATTATCTTACCCAGGTTGATCTATAAGCAGGCTGGAATATATTTATGGCCGAAACTACTGTCATTTTTGACGTATCGAACAAGATATTACCAATAATAAAGTTTATCCAGACCAATGCTATTCGAAGTCTGAGCTATCGTTTTCCGAGCGGCTTACAGTAAAATGGCCTCAAACATTGTCTTCGAAGTTCAATTACTCTCAGTCAAAAAGAAATATAAGAAAGCCAGTCGTCAAAAGGCCCATCTGAGAGTGAGATAAAAGATGGGTGTCCTTGTCATACATGTTAGCATCAGGAATGGCACACCTGACGAAGTCGCGGACGATCTAGATCGAATGTCATTGGGACTGGCCTTAAACGTTCGCCTTTAACTACAATTGACTTTTCGAATCTGTCAAAACCTCTTAAAAATATCTTCCTTCCTACCTCTGTCATACCCAGCCGTCAAGGCCGTTTCTGCCAAGTTTGCCAGGAGGAATTAAAAAGCTGAGCAGACTGGAATCCTCGTTGCGTAATGAGGTAATGCGGCGATAACATTGACCTCTAAAGAACAAACAAAAAGTGAAAACGGCATAAAAAGAAAGTTCCGGGGCGGGTTTCTCCTCTCAACGCCGTTAATCAATTCATAAAAGCCTGCGGTTACTAAACGAGGCGATAATACCAGGAGATGGGTGTTTCCGCTTCCCGTTGGAAGTCTTCTTTCTTTCTCGAGCTACAAAAAGAGATCTGAAGTCAGGAGTGATTAGCGAGTCTTCACTTTCGTTTTTAAATAATTGCCTCTACATAAGAACACCCCTAGGCATCTTTACGGTTATGATTTCATGGTTGTTTCTTGCAAGTGAAAATGTTACACTGTCCATCTCTCATGATATCTATCTTTCTATTATATATATATATATATATATATATATATATATATATATATATATATATATATATATATATATATATATATATATATATATATGAAGATAAGAAGGCCCATAAAACACTATTTGAACGTTGCAACCATATATTTCGAGCACTTCCCCTGTTCACTGGTAAAACATGGACAGATGAAATGTTACAAGGGTATATATACGAAGCATATGTAGGTGTAGCCATTTTATCTTCATATTATACTCTGGTATGACAGTAAAAGACATTCATACACACACACACACACACACACACACACACACACACACACACATATATATATATATATATATATATATATATATATATATATATATATATATATATATATATATATATATATACGAGTATATATATGTTCGACATACATAAATGGCCGATCCGCAGAAATTCCAAACCAAACTGCAAAGCAAGTATCCTTAATACATTCACCATTCATCATCTAAATCAAAGTTGGGATCCCCGTGTAAAAAATTTCCACAGCATCAGTAATGCATTAACCCTCAGCCCCCGAGATAAAGCAATAAATAATAAATATAACATTACTATTCAAAATGGCCTAAACTTTCCCGAATTCTCAGAACCTCCCTGAAATCAAGGAGGAAAACTCACATCTCAAAACCTTCAGTGTCCTCTATGAAGATAACATTACTATTCAAAATGGCCTAAACTTTCCTGAATTCTCAGAACCTCCCTGAAATCAAGGAGGAAAACTCGCATCTCAAAACCTTCAGTGTCCTCTATCCTACATCTTCTGTTCTTGCGCTTAACACAAAAGCAAACGCACATTCACATGGAGTGGATGCTCACGCCACTCTCGGCGCCAATGGCTGGTTAATATAAATACTAATTACTCAACATGAATAAAAAAGAACGCCATCTTTTACCAAATATCCAAGCACCACGAACACCCAGAGGCGGACAAACCCTTCGTTGCTTTATGACTTGTAATATGAGAAAATTGCATGAAGTAAAAAAAAAAAAAAAGTTAAAAAAATTTAAATCTTGCATATGCAGGACGAGTCTCCGACACCATTCTCCTCGCTTAATTATCCAATGAACTTAACCAGATGATAAGTCTAACAACCAGTGGCCTGTTGGGAAAGTAGGGCACTTAGCCCCGGCCATTTGAACATCTGCCCCCATGCCCTTTTTTCATTATTTTCATTTTTTATGGTCTTCATCGGTCAGCCTTTTAGAGAAGAGAAATATATGGCGATGTTTATGAAGATAGATTGAATCCGTCATTACAATGTGACGACTTGCTTCTCCTTTTTCCTGAGGTGGTTGTGACTGTAAGGAGATAATTTCAGAATTATTATTATTATTATTATTATTATTATTATTATTATTATTATTATTATTATTATTATACCCATTACGTCCGTATGGTATTTTGTCGTCAATGCAATGAATTTTCAAATCAATTCCAAATGCTTGCTTTTCCTTGTTCCTCAGTGGACAGTGACTGTAAGTTGATTTCAGAACAACAACAACAACAAATAATAATAATAATAATAATAATAATAATAATAATAATAATAATAATAATAATAATATTATTATTATTATTATTATTATTATTATTATTATTATTATTACATCTAACTCGTCAATATGGCATTTTTCATTACTGCTTTGACTTTTCATATTAATCCCAATATTCTGGTGGGGAGTTTTTCTTTTAATGATGAAACAGGAACTCTGCAAGTCGACATAATGGACTGTTCACGAAAAGCAGTTTAACAGATGGATTTATTGAGTTTTCCTTCTTTTTCGGTTAGTTTTTTCTGTGGAAACTTTTAATTACTTGAAGGCTGAAGAGACATTCCCGTCAAGCATTCAGAAAAGAAAGTCGACAGTGAGGTCTTGTCTCTAGGTCAAAATCACTGAATATTCATGCGTTGTGCAAAACCAACAACGAACATTCTTGCACACAACGAGAACCTCTAGTTTTACAAATTGAAGACGACCATATGTAAATCTACATGCATAATCAGTGCGTACCAAACTGCTCGGAATTCATGAAACTAAGCATGCCCTCTGAATAAGACTCGAATTTGTACCAGCAATGTCTCTCAATGCAAATGTGGGCCTGGATTCAACCCTCGTACTTTGTTTTGATGTCACGACTTGATTTCTACAATACGGGACAATAAACGTTTGATGTAGGTCAATTCAAGCACATAGCCTTGCGGGCAACAACAGATAGTGACAGTCAGCTCTGAAAAAAAGGAGGAACAAAGAAATATCAAGATGTCAAAAAAGATTCGGGAGCGAAAACTAAAAAATAATTTAAAAAAACAGATTTTGGATTTATGTCGGTACGTAATTCGCGCTGGAGACGATGCTCATTTCGAACATTAGAACATTAAAACAGTGATAATACGCACGTCATTACTTTGAGTACAGAGGCAGGCTGTATACATTCCCAGAGCTCTAGTCATCCGTGGTGGGCTTCGAAGGTACCAGCAACGTGGCCCTTGATGCCTCCTATCATTGTCGTGATAGAAGAAGATTGTCCCAACGGGATATAGTCAATCATGGAGGCAGCCAGCTCTCAACTGCGTCCATCCTTCTCCCATGGCTGGCTGCATAACCACGCCTCCCACTTTCGAGGTTCATGACTTGAAAAGTGGATCTAAGTGCAGTCATGTGCCTTAGTTTTCGAGTCAATGCATCGTGGAGACGAAGTCAAGTCTAGCAGCTGGCTTTGACAATGAACCCTAATAAACTAAAACCCTGATTCCATAACTTTCAATTTGGCAAAAATAAAAGGATTCCAATACTCTTCTAAGAGTCAGTCGTAAGAATCAGTGGCAATGTGCATCTCTTATTTGCTACATGTTTATTCAAAAGCAGTTATCAGTTACGACGCAGTCCATTTTTAATCGAGGCAGTCATGCAGTACTATTTTATACTGCTACAACTGCTGTAATAACAATATCAGTAGTCTCAATAGTAGCAATAGTATAGCAGTAGTACTACCGCACACCATCCACCATCCCTAAGTATACAAACACCGCATCAAGTGCAGGGGACTTATTCAGCATCATGGCACCCTCAGCTGGGAATCTATTAGAATGGTTATAATGGCACCACTTATCGACCACGATGAGATGAGCTGCAATAGCCGTAGCGGGCCTCAGTTTGCACACCGTCCCTAATACCGTCATGGCTTGACGTTTGAAAGTCTTCTAAACGGCTCCGGACGTTTGAGAAGTTTAGAACTTCGGTAGAGGTTTTCCAGTGGCCGTGGAAAGTGTTCTCTGACTTTACGTTTTATAGAAAAATACTTGGTCCTTCACTCTTAGCTTTTCAGGCCTTGTTGTAACCCATTGTCACTCCCACCAGACTCCTAACGCCTGCCTTAGGTTCCAGTAACTGTTACGAGAGTTCACGTGACAACGAAGTTGGTTATTACCCCATCCAAGTACTGACCAAACTCGATCTGTTTAACTTCACTGATCGAGACCAGACTGAAGGAATGTTCCTAATACAGCCGTTGATCAGTGTACTCTGGAAATAGGATTACAGTTTATAATAAGAAAAGAAAAGAATATAGTCCTATATTTTGTGTGCTTTTGTACTTACACATGCTTATTATTTTCATCATCAAAACTGGTTATATGACTTTTATTTTCTTTTTCTTGTCCTTTCTGATCCATGGACGTGTTCGTGGACAAGAAAAGGATGTCAGTAATAGAGGCTGATTACTCTTGACTCGTGAAGAGGAGGTTCTAGAAAGGAGAGTAGAATGGAGCTGAAGCCGCTTCGAGTGGAATTATACAGTTGGTTACCATTGAGGAGCAAGACTACCTGGAGACTCCCTGTTTAAGGCATACAATGCTCTAGTTAGAAACTCACCGTACCCCTGTTGATCTGGGTAGTGAATGATGTACTTGATAGGTAGTCGGTTGTGAGAGATAGCACGCAGCAGTAAGAGGACAATGAGCCACCAACCTCATCCCAAGATATTTGCAAAAAAATATATATATATATATATATATATATATATATATATATATATATATAAATATATATATATATATATATATATATATATATATATATATATATATATATATATATATATATAAAAGAAGAATGTGTGGTATATGTAATGTAAAGGAGAAAGCTAGAGAAGCTCGTCTGAGATACTGTGGCCTTGTAATAAAAAGAGAGGAGGTGGAACCAATCAAGAGAGCTAAGAACATGCCAGTGATGGGGGGGCGGTTAGGCAGGAGTGTGGGGCGTCAGCGGATCAGATGGATGGCTGTGGTGAGGAGGGATATGGGTGAGGTGGGACAGGGGAAGAAGACGCAAGGAATAGAAATAGATGGAGAAAGTTGACTTGAGCAGCCGACCCTGCTTTACAGTGGGATTAATAAGGTCGAAAGAAGAAGAAGAAGAATATATATATATATATATATATATATATATATATATATATATATATATATATATATATATATATATATAGCCAAAAACAAAATCCTAGTTATTGCTTAATTCCTACTTCAACTAATGAATCACGGATGAATCCCTGTGCAACGACTTTCCTGGAAATTAGCTTTACCATATGCTTACTCACGAGGTTCAAGGCACACAGCGGCACTCACATCCATCTGGCACATATAGTGTCGCTACGTGCGTGTTTGTGCAGTTATAGATAATTTAAAGTAGAGGGTTTTCAGCGTTGATCAAAGCAAAACTGTTCACGGGGGAGAATTTGCTTTTGGACAAATGAACAAAGAAATATCAATTTTGTCGGTGACCTTTGGAAGGCGTGAACTCGAGGGTTAACCAATCTGACGAGTCATTTCTATCGTTCCTACCCAAACAGTGGCATTTTATACCTCTGTGTTTCCTGGATCAATGCTTTCCACAAGCTTGATTTGGAAAATCACGTCCCCGTCTGTCTTTGCAGTGTAAAAACAATACTTATATAAAGAAATATATAGTACCATGGGAATACACAAGCTGGCATGGAATTCTGGAAACTGAAGAGAAATTGAATAACTGGCCAGAGGGACTGAATGCCGTGCTTACAGCCTCCATGCTTAATGTGTGTCAGACTTAACAGGCAAAGACCGGATGTGCTTAGTGCTAGAGCTCAGAGATCAGAGATAAGAACAGAACCTAAATCTGTAATAACAAATTCACTGAAAGAAGTATCAGGTTTAATCAAAAACAGATAGGAAAGCTTAAAAAATGTTCTGGAGAATCCCATTTTGCATCTTCTGAACTAACCAATAAATCAAGCAACTGGTAGTGAGATCATTGTGGTCTGTCGCAACTAGGATAGAGAAAGCCAGGGCTTGCAACCTGATACTAAAGGACTTACAGTAAACAGGAAATCTGATTATCCTTGGGGCACTTGCTACAAGGAAAAAAAATGTAAGGTGGAAAACATATATGTATACCTATATTATTTACCCAATATAGAATAAGGTACAAGGTTCACACCAGGCCTACCACCAGCTATTGATGGCTAGCAGTGGCTGCTGGCAGCCACTAAAAGGGCCTGAGGCTAGCAACCTCATCTCTAAAGATTTCCTGAGAACCAGATGCGCTACACTTCAGTAGCCATTCTCTTTAAAGAGAAAAAGGGTATATGTGTATATACATATATTTACATACATAATACATACATACATACATACATACATACATACATACATACATACATACATACATACATACATACATACATATATATAGTATATATATGCATATATTATGTAAATATAATATACAGTACACATATATATATATCTTTCTGATAGATTTTCCAACTCCAAATCTCTCTGAGAGAGAGAGAGAGAGAGAGAGAGAGAGAGAGAGAGAGAGAGAGAGAGAGAGAGAGAGAGAGTAGGTGTGCCACACCCACATTGCACACAATGAGGGGAGTGAGTGAAGAGGGCATTACGGGCATGTCTGGGGTAGAGGTTGGGGTTGGGGAATAGGAGAGCTGGGTCAAGGGTCTCTCTGACGGCTGCGCAATACTGTGTTTCGTATTTAAGCAACACTGTTGCGTACTTGAGTAAATGGAGTTTTAGAACAAACTCTTAACAAATCTTGAACAATGTCTGTAAATGCTGTTTCGTATTTAAACAAAAAACCTTTGTTGTATATAAGTAAATACTGTTATACTATAACGCTGTTTCATTCTCAAGTAAATGCCAGGTATGCTTTGTTTACTACTGTTACTTACTCGAATAAATACTTTGGTTTATGTTTAATTACGAACTATGGAATTCTTATGTTCAAGAATATACTATACGGCTTCATACTTAAGGCAACATTGTTTAGACTTAGTTCCAAAGAAATCCCTGTTTTTAATACGCAAGCATATCCACTATCTATGAAGACCTCACACACAAAGCCGCCATTTTTTCGCCTTACTAAGAGTGCCTGTGTGTAGGATACGTGTGAGTGATGTTTCTTACATTTGTTTGTGTATCTTTATCCAGCGTGGTGTTTCTTTGGTAACCGGATATGTATATTAACGTGTTTTTTTTTTGTTTATACAGCTTCGACTTTGTGTAAGTCAATGCTCTTGCTATGATTCTGCGCATTCGTTTTATATACATTCAATGTACGTGAGTGTGATTTTTTTCTGTGCACAGAGACGTGTGCTGAATACGTCCATATACTTTTATATATATATATATATATATATATATATATATATATATATATATATATATATATATATATATATATATATATGTGTGAGAGAGAGAGAGAGAGAGAGAGAGAGAGAGAGAGAGAGAGAGAGAGAGAGAGAGTGTACGCATGTGTATGTATCCGTGCATGCGTGCGCGCGTGTGGAGAAACAGATGGCTAAGTGGTTTGGAGAGCTACAATATTTCACTCACCGCATAACAACGATGTATGTGCAAGAATTCCTATAAACGTTTGAAAGAATGAATGACATCACATCATTTCTGTTGAAAAGAGAGAGAGAGAGAGAGAGAGAGAGAGAGAGAGAGAGAGAGAGAGAGAGAGAGAGAGAATAGGAAATCTAAGCTAGTCATTAAAAAAGCCAGCTAACCTCCCTTTTAGATATGAAATTTATATAAGATCCGAAGTTTAACTTGTGAAATG
>NC_089754.1:47527270-47544770 GCF_040412425.1 Macrobrachium rosenbergii
TCCACCAAAGGCAGGGCTTCTTTTTTAGCCGTGTAGGAACATTTGCTCAGCATAGCGTGCGTTTACTTACATCCGCATCGATTCTTTCCATTCACGCATCTGTCTACACACACATACACAAAAAATCATATACAGACACACAGATAAATAAACAGATCGGTAGCCAAACACTGACACAGATGTATTAGTGTAACTATACTGCTGAGGTATGAAGTATATCTTAGTTTAACCAGACCACTGAGCTGATTAACAGCTCTCCTAGGGCTGGCCCGAAGGATTAGATTTATTTTTACGTGGCTAAGAACCAATTGGTTACCTAGCAACGGGACCTACAGCTTATTGTGGAATCTGAACCACATTATAGCGAGAAATGAATTTCTATCACCAGAAACAAATTCCTCTTGTTCTTCATTGGCCGGTCGGAGATTCGAACTCGCGACCAACGGAGTGGTAGCTGAGAACGGAACCCGCTCACCCAGCGAGGAACTGAAAATGACGGAAATAAGAGGTAGGGTCGAGATGAAAGTCAGTACCGCAGAGACATTACGTACCATGCCGAAGCTCAGACCAAGATACCCCTAATCTCCATGTTCATTTCAGGACCACAGTAGTAGAAGAGGCTGGTCCCCGAGCTGGAAGACAAGTTAAATGAAAAGATACTACAATTAATTACACGAAAAGTAATCAAAAGTACCTTCACTTACACAGCCATTGAAACAGGAGCTTGATGGAAAGAGTCCAATATAAATAACAAAGAGATATAAAGTTTTGCAGAATTTAAAGCGCCAGCGTCAGCTACTTTACAAAGTGTAATGTCAGAATGATTAACAGCAAAGGCACCAGTGCCACTCGGGGGTATCCATAGGTCAGTCAACTAATATTCTTAGGACAACTTACGGAGTTACAGGTGGGGCTGTCTAAATAGAAGAGAGAGAGAGAGAGAGAGAGAGAGAGAGAGAGAGAGAGAGAGAGAGAGAGAGAGAGAGAACAAAAGTATCAGGAAGATTAATTCTCATTAAATATTTAAAAATTTTACAAGTAAAGTCCTTGATAACCTGTGATTCTGTCAAAATATAAGAGAGAGAGAGAGAGAGAGAGAGAGAGAGAGAGAGAGAGAGAGAGAGAGAGAGAGAGAGATCATAAACATCACGAAATATTTTCATAATTTACTAGTAAAGTCATGAAGAACTTAAGAGTCTGCCAAAACAGAGAGAGAGAGAGAGAGAGAGAGAGAGAGAGAACATGTGAAAGATTAACTCCTGATTAAACATTTTCAAATTTTTGAGTAAAGTCATGAAGACCTTACGAGTCTTGTCAAAACATAAAAGAAAGAGAGAGAGAGAGAGAGAGAGAGAGAGAGAGAGAGAGAGAGAGAGAGAGAGAGAGAGAGAGAGAGTTTCGCAATCCAAGTGCTTGTAATCAGCCTTTCCGAACGGAAACGGCTGAAAGCGTTGACGACAATTCTCTCAGTCCTTCGCGTTCTAGAATGTTGGGTAACCGCTTCTTTTAATAAAGAAGACCTTCATCTTTTCATTTTGGGGGACTTCTAAATATACGCGACATTGTTTAGCTCCGGAAGTTGAAAAATAACGTGTGCAATATCGTAATTACTATTTGATAATTATTATTTTTATCATTCATGCAATCCCTCCCTGACTTAGATTCCCTTCACGAGTCATATGTCATTATTATTATTATTATTATTATTATTATTATTATTATTATTATTACACACTGGTAAAAACAAAGCACAAAATGTCATACTTGAAGACCTTTCTTGGAAGAGAATGTCACGCAAAAAACAGAAACAAATAAAAAAAAAAATAGAGCGATTGAGACTAGAGATCAGTTCGTAATCGATATTCGAATTAATGCATTTTACTTCGAACAATTTCAGGAGCAGAACAATTGTGTGACTTAAAAGTAGCCAAGTGGTAAAAAAGGGGGTTTTATCACAATGTTACCGAGGAGAATACACAGAGAGAGAGAGAGAGAGAGAGAGAGAGAGAGAGAGAGAGAGAGAGTCAAAGTCAAAATACTTTATCCATTGAAATGGTTCTTTTATACATTTCAGTGTTACATTTATACATAATTGTTCGTTCTATGGAAATGTAAGAGAGAGAGAGAGAGAGAGAGAGAGAGAGAGAGAGAGAGAGAGAGAGAGAGAGAGAGAGAGAGAGAGTCAAAGTCAAAATACTTTACCCATTAAAAATTTTTATTACACACATTTCAGTGTTAAATTTATACATAATTGTTCGTTCTAGGGGAATGTAAGATTCAGAGAGAGAGAGAGAGAGAGAGAGAGAGAGAGAGAGAGAGAGAGAGAGAGAGAGAGAGAGAGTCAAAATACTTTATCTATTAAAAATGGTTGCTACATGTATTTCATTGTTAAATTTATACATGATTGTTCGTTCTAGGGATATGTAAGAGAGAGAGAGAGAGAGAGAGAGAGAGAGAGAGAGAGAGAGAGAGAGAGAGAGAGAGTAAAAAATCTTTATGTGTTAAAAATGGTTACTACATGTATTTCACTGTTGAATTTATACATGACTGTTCGTTCTAGGAAAATGAAAGAGAGAGAGAGAGAGAGAGAGAGAGAGAGAGAGAGAGTCAAAATACTTTATGCATTAAAAATAGTTACTAAATGTATTTCACTGTTGAATTTATACATAACTGTTCGTTCTAGGAAAATGAGACAGAGAGAGACAGAGAGAGAGTCTAAGTCATACTTATCCAGTGAAGTGGTGCTTTTATACATTTCAGTGTTGCATTTATACATAACTGTTCGCTCAGAAAATGTAAAGAGAGAGAGAGAGAGAGAGAGAGAGAGAGAGAGAGAGAGAGAGAGATTATACATAATTGTTCGCTCTAAGGAAATGTAAGAGAGAGAGAGAGAGAGAGAGAGAGAGAGTCAAAATACTTAATCCATTAAAAATGTTTACTACATACATTTCATTATTAAATTTATACGTAAATGTTCGTTCTAGGAAAATGTACGATTCAGAGAGAGAGAGAGAGAGAGAGAGAGAGAGAGAGAGAGAGAGAGAGAGAGAGAGAGAGTCCATTGTTTCTGTCAGGGATCGAATTGCGACGCTAAAATTGGTATGGGCGCTCATGATGTAATGTCTCTGCCGTTCCCGCGTTGCATTGTTATCGACATTGTTGTTTGTTCTTGTCCACATACATGTCATTATGCTTGAGTGGTAATATACAAGCAATTCCTGAGGCTGTATGCGTGAATGTGTGCATGCATATGCTGAACACGTGCGTATTATCGCAAGCAAAAGCATTCGAATAACACAACGATGTTATTGGTGGTATATTAACAGGATAAAGTACTGGTGCGTCATTCATTCATACCCAACAATGCCCGCGGAAGTGCACACCTACTGGTTTACTGATAATTACGTAAAATGCCAGTGACAGACAGACAGACATAAAGACAGACAGGCAGACAAAGACATCTTTTTCCAAAGCTGAGTTGTGAAAGCTCGTGTTTTCAAACCGGAAATGATCTTTAGCTTACGATAATGACAAAGGCTGCTTTTGTAATTCCTTTGTCACTTGAGAAGAAAACCTGGGTGATTTATTTCTCATTTCAAGTGTAATTATAACTATTGTGAAAAGGCCGAGGCCGACATGGTTGGCCGAATCAACACAGGTCACGGAGGGAATCAAGATACGTCACTTTGTGAATCACGCTAGGTCGCAGCTGGAAGCAAGATAGGTCACGGAGGGAATCAAGCTACGTCACTTTATGAATCACGCTAGGTCGCAGCAGGAAGAAAGATAGGTCACGGAGGGAATCAAGATACGTCACTTTGTGAATCACGCTAGGTCGCAGCTGGAAGCAAGATAGGTCACGGAGGGAATCAAGCTACGTCACTTTATGAATCACGCTAGGTCGCAGCAGGAAGAAAGATAGGTCACGGAGGGAATCAAGCTACGTCACTTTGTGAATCACGCTAGGTCGCAGCTGGAAGCAAGATAGGTCACGGAGGGAATCAAGCTACGTCACTTTATGAATCACGCTAGGTCGCAGCAGGAAGAAAGATAGGTCACGGAGGGAATCAAGATACGTCACTTTGTGAATCACGCTAGGTCGCAGCTGGAAGCAAGATAGGTCACGGAGGGAATCAAGATACGTCACTTTATGAATCACGCTAGGTCGCAGCAGGAAGAAAGATAGGTCACGGAGGGAATCAAGATACGTCACTTTGTGAATCACGCTAGGTCACAGCTGGAAGCAAGATAGGTCATGGAGGGAATCAAGCTACGTCACTTTATGAATCACGCTAGGTCGCAGCAGGAAGAAAGATAGGTCACGGAGGGAATCAAGCTACGTCACTTTATGAATCACGCTAGGTCGCAGCAGGAAGAAAGATAGGTCACGGAGGGAATCAAGCTACGTCACTTTATGAATCAGGCTAGGTCGCAGCAGGGAACAAGATAGATCACGGAAGATGTCACTTCATGAACCACGCTAGGTAGCGGGAGGAAGCAAGGTAGGTCACGGAGGGAATCAAGCTAGGTCGCAGCAGGAATCAAGCTAGGGTACGGAGTAAACCAAGCTAGGTTGGGACAGTTCACGCATGACAACTAAGTCACGGCAGGAGCCTATATATATATATATATATATATATATATATATATATATATATATATATATATATATATATATATATATATATATATATATATATATATATATATATATATATATATATATATATATATATATATATATATATATATATATAGAGAGAGAGAGAGAGAGAGAGAGAGAGAGAGAGAGAGAGAGAGAGAGGAATCATATGAGCTTTTGCTTGGCAACTGAGTGATCACTTGTTTAGGTCACTTCAGGTCCACAGTATTATTGTCGCTCTCAAGTCCCTAGGTGAAGTAATTCAAGGTCACGTAATAAACTTACAGCTTCTGTGGCCAAGTTTAACGGAGCAAAAAACAAAGCTGTTTGTTACCCCGTTCAATCTGCGGTCATAACCTTGCGTAATGTAAAGCTTTTGTATCTTGGTAATAATAACAATCAATGTTTGTTGTTATTCTGGTCGTATCCTATCAATTCCTTTTTTATATAAGCCTATCTTTGTAACTTAGTGATAATATCAATAACAATGTTTATTGTTATTCTGGTCGTATCCGTCATTTCCTTTTTTATATAAGCCTATCTCCTCCAAAAGGAAGTGGTTCCAAAGATAAACAAAACAAGGATGAATCTCGTATGCATAAAATCATTTTGGAATCAGCCATTCCGTGGTACACCGACTAAGGCTTGCTTTACTATTCAGCGTCTGCCCAACGCATGCTGAACCATTCGCCCCTCTGGAAATACATTCATGGGCATCTTGGGTACTGAGAGCCATGCATCTTTAAAAGTCTAACTCATGGCCAACCACCCATTTTCAAGGTCTTTCTGTCTTAAATCTTCCACATTCTTCTGAATTGCACAATCTTTCATTGAGGTATTTATACTTTCTCGTTATCCCCAAAACCCATCAGAATACTCGTATATCTTTTCTCTATGTAAGACTTTTTACCGCAAGGATCAACATATAATCCTAATATTTTTATCTCCCTCATTCAACATATATTAAGTGACCTTTCTTTCTCTTACTCCCTCCCATCCAATAAGGACCTCAATTCAAATTCTTTTACCAGCCTCTGCAGCTTTGCATTACTCGCCTCCAAAGAACACCGCGCCATCTGCAATCATTGGGTATCTAATACTTCTTTCCCAGTCCATTCATTTTCCCCACCAGCTCGCAAATAGATTTCCAGTTTTGTTATCTGACCTCTCTTATTACTCGAATATAAATGCAAAATAGCCACAGTCACGTAACACCTCCCTGCCAGATGCCTACTCTGAAATAAAACGAGGCATCCTTCCGTCTACAAATTCCTACACAAGCTTCTTCCAATCATTTTAGACAACTAAAAAGAAGTTTCTACTTCTAAAACTCTTTTAAAACTGTCTTTTATAACACTCATTAGCTACGCATAAGCTCGTCAGTCTAAATCCCTCAATGTTCTTCCCCTTTCACCCTAGTCATGTTTCTCAATTTTCAAAATCAAAAAACTGTCCATGTTTCTCAGTTCCCAAATCAAAACGCTGCCATCCACCTTCCTGGGTGTAGCAAAACTGCTCTTTATCATTAATCTAAAACAAGGAAACACTTGTAATCATTGTTATCCTTGTAAGTTTTAACAAGTGTTTCCACATCATACAGCGTTATTTGAATCTAGACGAAATGATGTGAATCAAATGTTACAATAATCTATTGGTTTAAACCAATTTGACAACTGAAAATAAATGTTTACCCCCAAACCACTTCCAAAACTGTTTTTTACAACACTCACTAAGTACGCATATCCTCCTCACTGCCTAAACCCCTCACTGTTCTTCCCCTTACAACCTAGTCATGTTTCTCAATTTTCAAAATCAAAAAACTTTCCATCCCCCCTTACTGTATGCAATAAACAAAATTACCCTCTGTCATTAGTATGAACTGAATTGAACTGAATATAGAATTTAGTCCCAAAGCAAAGCACTGGGACCTGTCAGGTCATTCAGCGCTGAAACGGAAATTGACACTAAAGCCTTGAGAGGTGTAACAGGAGGAAAACCTCGCATTTGCACTCTGAATCAATTGTTGGGAGAGGGTGGAAAGTAAGATGGAGGATAAATAATATGAAAGCAGGCACAGTAAAAGGAACGAAAGGGGTTGCAGCTAGGGGCCAAAGGCACGCTTCAAAGTACCTCAAGTAATGCCTACAGTGCACCGCATGAGGTGCACTGACGGCGCTACCCCCCCTACGGGGACTATCATTAGTATGGAAAAGGGGAATATTCGTTATCATTGTACGTTTTAATAAGTCTCTCCACATCATACAGCATTGCTTGAATTTAGACAAAATATGAAAACCAAATATTACAATAGCGCCTTGGTTTTCATCAATTTATTGAGCCAAAATTTATTATATAGAGAGTAAAACTAACGCGACCCCTGATAAAAAGCGGGATCACTAGAAAAACCATTTGTGAAAGATACCAGCGGTAACTCGAAAATAAGACATTTTAAAGGAAAAATGAACTTATCTTAGAATGAGGTCAATGTGCATAGTGCATATTCCATATATAGTTATGAATGTACTGATACGCACACATGCATACATGTACACTATACATATATATGTGTATATATATATATTATATATATATATATAAATAAGAGAGAGAGAGAGAGAGAGAGAGAGAGAGAGAGAGAGAGAGAGAGAGAGAGAGAGAAAAGCAGCATATCTGTGAAGGACCACAAAACGCCGGACCAAAAACAAGTAGTATACGCAAACGACCCAAAGATGATGAAGAAACCAGCTGTGTACAACAGGGACGTCACGCTTTGTTTGTCAGCGGGAGATATTTCATTTCAGGACTTATTTTCGCATTACACAGTCACAGGATTCGGTGAGTCAGGTTCGCCCTCATCGTCGCATCCATTACACAATTTCACATTTTACGTGATCAGCAGACTGGACTGCCTTCTAAGTTCCAAGTAAGCGCACTTGCGACATCAAATAAATAACCAGCGAACACGTCACACGATCTAAGTGTTCGCATATGCAACCTCACGCTCCGATGGGATTCTTTGCTAGCCTCGTGTGCCCAGTCTGTCTGTCAGTCTGAGGTGCTTTGTTATCGCGTGGGATCTGGTATATTATGCAATGAATATGCGGGCTACTGGCGACGGCAGTTTTCCTACTTGTGCACCACCGAATTCACGAGAATTATCCTTGAAATTTCCTATTTGGAATGTGATAAGACGTATTTTCTAGCTGAGAAGCATTTCATTCCCAAAGCGCGTTTCTACTTTAAACAACATAATGCCATGGGTGTTTTTCAACTGGACAAGTGTAGCACACAATCATTGCATTTCTCCGCCATTCTCTCTCTCTCTCTCTCTCTCTCTCTCTCTCTCTCTCTCTCTCTCTCCTCCCCCAAAGACAGCAGACGATATGCGTAGTACGTACGTAGTTCTCTTTATTGAATAAGTAGCAACATTCCTCTCTGTTTGATTCAAGCATAATATTTCTTTTGACGCATTATGCTTGACTTATTCACCGATTGTTTTGGGCTGCCTGGCGCTAGGGCTGCTACGGTCACTTGTACCGTGACTATGATTACGTATCTGGGAGAGAAAGGAGAAGAAAATAAAACAATATTCAATCGTGGAATTGCTTCTCTATTTTTTACGCCGATGTCATTTCGCATCTGATGTGTATTCCGTTATGGTAATTTCTAAGGTCATAAAAATCATCCGAAATCATAGAAACAACAGAATTTGCCATTACAAATGCTATTATCACCGTCATAATTACCCTCTTCATGTACGTTATTTACTTCTAAGCAGGTGTGTTTACAATGTGAAATCAATTAACAAAATAGAAAATTTCCAATTCGTTTTGACGAACTGGTGTATCCTTTTTTTTTTGTTTTTTTTTTTAAGTTTTTGAGTTTTCCAGTCAAAGTGTCTCAGTTTTTCATGCTCTGTAACATATCAAAATTTCAGCTGTCTGGGCTGTCACATTTAAAAAAAAAAAATTTCCACAAAAGATGAGCTACTGAGAAGCTCTTCTTCTTTTAACGTGCTTTTTCCCATTTTTTGTATGGGGAAGCTATGAATAATATAAAAATCTTTGAAGCCTATTTTCTTAGAATGAGGACAAAATGTCTTACGCCAATTCGTCAGACTAAGAACGAATTAAAGTGATAGCAAAGAGAGAGAGAGAGAGAGAGAGAGAGAGAGAGAGAGAGAGAGAGAGAGAGAGAGAGAGAGAGAGAGAGAGAGAGAGAATCATTTAAAGCGATATTGAGATTCTGTTATAATTCGGTGTAAACACATAATGGACCACACATGTGAAGCTATTCGCCTTTCAAATCGGGGAATTGCAGGTGCCAGGTCATCAGGACAAATTTTGAAGACAGTTTTACTTTTCCAAAGCCCACTTAAGCGTCGTGCCCATCTGGTTAATTCGGAACATCAGAAAAGCTTGAAAAGAAATAGTGTGTACTCTTTTCAAGGTCATGGAAATTAAAAGAACTATTTTTGGGAGTTTCATGACGTCGTATGTTTAACAGATTAGTCAGACAACTTGCGTCTGTTTTGATTATCTATCTCTCTCACTTACTCATACAAACACGCACACACATAATATATATACATATATGTATATATATATATATATATATATATATATATATATATATATATATATATATATATATATATATATATATATATAGAGAGAGAGAGAGAGAGAGAGAGAGAGAGAGAGAGAGAGAGAGAGAGAGAGAGAGAGAGAGAGAGAGAGAGAAGGCTTACCTTAATATAATACTAACTTTATTTTTGAGTGTAAACAATGGCTTGAAGAAAGTTAAATCCAAATCAGTGCTAGAGCAGAGTGTAAGAACAGCTGTATTTCCACATAACTGTTTTTCTTTGAGCCTGAAGAGAGGATCACAAAGACTCTCGAGAAAATCCAAGGTCAGGGTCTGAAAGTGTGGGAGTAGGACTTAAGGCAATTAGGGCTTGGTATTGGTAAGGTTACCATTGCAGGTAAACAGCAGTGGTCTGATCGGCTTGAAATAAATACAGGGTACAAAATGGCCATTCATGTAAAAAATTATATAAAAAAAACAGACGATATAATGGGTAATGGCTAAAGAGAGACTTTTAGCTATAGTTAATATATGCAAAAAGGGGAGTTTCAACAAAGATTTTAAGAACAGGATGAAAAAAGGCCGGGTTTTGGCAACTGTTCCTAGAAATAGAGACTTGGAATTATGAGATGGAAAGATATAAGATTTAAAGGATCTCAGATGCAAGCACTGTTATCAGTGGCATAACCAAGTTTAAGCTTTTTACCTTTACTACTGACTGGGAGAATTTGCCCTTAAATTGATGAGAAAAATGAACATACATCATGGTGAAAGGACCTGAGAGAAAGGCTGAAAAGAAAAAAGGCAGAAATCGATGCATATGAAAGCCAAGGAGAGCAGCAAAGAATTCCTACGGTGCTCTGTACACGACGCACTGTAGGAAATATATATATCATCAAAAGAAATTCTAGGAAAGAAGAGATCCTATTAACCTGCTCTAGTTCATGACAGGGCAGAGGCAGGCCACTGGATGTCAATGACAGGGAAGACTGAGGAGCAAATGGATGTAATACTATGTAGTTCTAAGTAAGTAGTATTGATTTGTATTTCTAGGAAACTAATATTTACACAAGTGGCCAGTAAAGAACTGGGAGATAGAATATCAGGGGCAGTGAAAATGGTGAAATGTGAAAAAACAAACACTAACAAATTGTCAGAATATTAAAATGGAAAACCCGAACTAAGACTGGGGATAGGGATGTTGATGGCAAAACTCATCCTGAATACATACTGAAGAGATTTAACCTGTTTGGAGGTTTGAGGCCTCATCACTTTCAAGGGATCAGATTTAAATTATTCTGAGGAGTTTTTAGACGGTTTTCCATAAGAAGAACGGTTTGTTCTTGATAGTTCTGCCTGACATTGGAGTTTTTAGATGATTTTCCATAAGAAGAATTGCTTTGTTCTTGATAGTTCTGCCTGACATTGGAGTTTTTAGATGATTTTCCAGAAGAACGGTTTGTTCTTGGTAGTTCTGCCTGACATTGGAGTTTTTAGATGATTTTCCAGAAGAATGGTTTGTTCTTGATAGTTCTGCCTGACATTGGAGTTTTTAGTTGATTTTCCAGAAGAAGAACGGTTTGTTCTTAATAGTTCTGCCTGACATTGGAGTTTTTAGATGATTTTCCATAAGAATAATTGCTTTGTTCATGATAGTTCTGCCTGACATTGGAGTTTTTAGATGATTTTCCATAAGAAGAACGGTTTGTTCTTAATAGTTCTGCCTGACATTGGAGTTTTTAAATGATTTTCCATAAGAAGAATTGCTTTGTTCTTGATAGTTCTGCCTGACATTGGAGTTTTTAGATGATTTTCCATAAGAAGAATTGCTTTGTTCTTGATAGTTCTGCCTGACATTGGAGTTTTTAGATGATTTTCCAGAAGAAGAATTGCTTTGTTCTTGATAGTTCTGCCTGGCATTGAAGTTTTTAGATGATTTTCCAAAAGAATTGCTTTGTTCTTCATAGTTCTGCCTGGCATTGAAGTTTTTAGATGATTTTCCATAAGAGGAACGGTTTGTTCTTGATAGTTCTGCCTGACATTGGAGTTTTTAGATAGTTTTCCATAGGAAGAATTGCCTTGCTCTTACGAATTCCGCCTGATATTGGGACAATCTGATCACCTACAATCGTTGATCTATTTCCGCTTTTGTTGATAAGAATAATCCCTTAAAAGTCATCACCGGTTACTCCTACATAAATGAACTACTTTAGCCAGATTTAAAATCAAACTAACGATATAATCCAGCACACCCTGACTCATAAACCCTAGTATTTACACACTAAGCTGGTGACACATTACTGATAATCTGATCAACGAGTGTAAGAAAGGTCTCTCTCTCTCTCTCTCTCTCTCTCTCTCTCTCTCTCTCTCTCTCTCTCTCTCTCCATCGAAGAGAGGTTTTTCCATCAAAGACAAGCTGCACTTGTTACTGAATTTGTTTTTCTTCCAAAATTATAATTTTAAATACGAATATATATATATATATATATATATATATATATATATATATATATATATATATATATATATATATATATATATATATATATATATATATATATATATATATATATATATACACATGAAAGAAACTGGAATTTTTCTAGTGGCTGTCTTTCATCGGCATCTTTTTCACTATATATATATATATATATATATATATATATATATATATATATATATATATATATATATATATATATATATATATATATATACACCTATACGTAAAACCAAACGTCCTCCTTCATTCTTTTTGTAAATATCTAAATATATATCAGAAAAACCAACTTTTCTCTCTCTCTCTCTCTCTCTCTCTCTCTCTCTCTCTCTCTCTCTCTCTCTCTCTCTCTCTGTGGAAAAACAACAACAAACGAACGACAAAAACAGATAGCTATTATTATATAAATGAAAGACAATTCTTTTTTTTTTTTTTTTTTTACATCACAAAATAATCTCGGCAACTACCGACTCAATGGCGACGAGATGTCGTCTGTTTGGTGTCTTCTTTCGGAATAATGTTTATTCGTTTCCAAGGTTTTCGTTTGTTTTTAGTTTTCTGTAAAAGAAAACTAATGTGTCGGCTTTGTCTGTCCGTCCACACTTTTTCTGTCCGCACTTCTGCTGTCCGCATTTTTTCTGTCCGCACTTTATTCTGTCCGCACTTTATTCAGTCTGCACTTTTTTCTGTCTGCATTATTTTGTCCGCGCTTTATTCTGTCCGCACTTTTTTCTGTCCGCACTTCATTCTGTCCGCACTTTTTCTGTCCGCACTTTTTTCTGTCAGCACTTTTTCTGTCCGCCCTCAGATCTTAAAAACTACTGAGGCTAGAGGGCTGCAAATTGGTACGTTGATCATCCACCCTCCAATCATCAAACATACCAAATTGCTGCCCTCTAGCCTCAGTAGTTTTGGTTTTATTTCAGGTTAAAGTTAGCTATGGTCGTGCATCTGGCAATGCTATACGACAGGCCACCACCGGGCCGTGGCTGAAAATTACATGGGCCGCGGCTCATACAGCATTATACGCTGTACAGAAAACTCGATTGCGCCGAAGAAACTTTGTTTTGTATCTACTTTCGCTCATTTTTTTCGTCTTGCCTTAAGTCCTACTTAAAATGCGTTCCTTTGGAGGAAAAAAAAATTAAATATAAAGACGTGTAATTTTACTTACATGTGAGGTGAAAATGATGTTTGTCGAAGAGCTTTTAATGTGTATTTCTTCGTGTAGAATTACTAACTCATTTGCTTTTAGTGGTAATGATAATGTGCAAGTCGAATACGGGTAGTTACCAACGATGAATGGAAGGTACAAGCAATTTTGAAAAACGGTTAAGTCTGGCAAGCTGGTAAATGATCGTCCTTAGAAGTCAATAACGAGAGAGAGAGAGAGAGAGAGAGAGAGAGAGAGAGAGAGAGAGAGAGAGAGAGAGACTAATTGTGAGGTTTAAGGGAGTGTTTTGACTTCATCATAGGACTTGCAAACTCATAATTGTTTATGATATTAACAATATTATCATTCGCACTTATGTCTACAAACCACCTTATTAAACCGTTTTCTGCCACATTTAAAATGCACAGGTCTGAAATCTACAACTGGAATAAACAACTTTCCCATGCGCTGCTCTTTAGTTTTATGTAAAAGAAAACTATTATGCCGGCTTTGTCTGTCCGTCCGCACTTTTTCTGTCCACCCTCAGATCTTAAAAACTACTGAGACTAGAGGGCTACAAATTGCTATGCTGATCATCCACCCTCCAATCATCAAACATACCAACTTGCAGCCCTCTAGCCTCGGTAGTTCTTATTTTATTTCAGATTAGAGTTAGCCATAATCGTGCTTCTGGCAACGATATAGGATATGCCACCACCGGGCCATGGTTAAAGTTTCAAGGGCCGCGGCTCATACAGCATTCCACCGAGACCACCAAAAGATAGATCTATTTTCGGTGGCCTTGATTATGCGCTGTACAGAAAACTCGATTGCGACGAAGAAACTTCGGCGCATTTTTTACTTGTTTTTAGTGGGGTTAGAAACAACACATGGGAAAATCAGTGACCTGAAGAAGCGACGAGTTAATGGCTGAAACAGTTGTCGGCATTAAGCAAATGGAACAGCATAGAAGTAATTTGAAGCAATTTTCATCTCGTCTTTCCGTTTAACCCCTGAAGATAAGAAGAATTCAAGGTAATTAGAATGTTGTCTTAAACTAATAGATGCCATATGTGCATTAGCATTAAATTAAATTTGTCTTGAGGAAGACTGTCCAAGATATATATATACTGTATATATATATATATATATATATATATATATATATATATATATATATATATATATATATATATATATATATTATATATTATATATATATATTATATATATATTATTTATGTATATATATATATATACATATATATATATATATATATATATATATAATATACATATATATATATATAATATATATATATATATATATATATATATATATATATATATATATATATATATATATAATATAATATACATATATATGTGTGTACTAAATGTGCAGTAAGCTTCAGTAAACAGGTAGTCGTTTACCCTGTCAACTAGCATTCTTCGCATAAACTCTTTTGCTGCATCAACAGAAAAAACTTCATTACAACAACAACAATAATAATAATAATAATAATAATAATAATAATAATAATAATAATGGGAGGAAATTATTTCCTTTTGTTATATGGACCCGCATGTTGCAAAGACCATTGCTCTTGCCTTGTCGCGTTGCGAACTACGACCAGTAAAAGCCAGGAGGTCCGTAAGCAGCGTACAATGGAGTTCCGGGCAGAGAGAGAGAGAGAGAGAGAGAGAGAGAGAGAGAGAGAGAGAGAGAGAGAGAGAGAGAGAGAGAGAGAGAGATAGAGAGAGAGAGAGAGAGAGAAGGGGGTACCAAATGAAAAGACTTTGAAAACTTTTATCGACCCTCTGAGAAATTATTGTTGTGCTTCCTTTGTTGTGTCAGCGAACTTGACTCTCCCTCTTATGTGAATTCACTTCTATGTGAATTCATCCTTATTCATATTGCATTCATTCATTTCTGCCTCACAGCTGAGGCATTCGGGAGCTCTTTGGAAATAAATTCCTTACGAGGTGGCCCGTTCGAGGGCACAGAGTGGTTGTGGGTAAAATCTATATGAGTATTACATATCTACTAATTACAGACTGCGATGTGGTTCGTCAGTTATTTAGGAAATAGTGGTACCGGGGCGACAGCCATAAGAAAGCCAAGAAAAATGAAAGAAAATCGATGACCTATGATGGCTATCTGCCCTGTTTGCAGAGCGTCCCTTCAGGCTCTCACTGCATCTACCTCTCTCTAGTCTTTAACTTTACTTCCATTCAAACTCCTTTCTTCAATTTTGCTACCCAACACACCTAACTATTACCCCTTTGACCAACTGGGGGTTTTCTCCCAGTTCCATCTTTAGATCCTAGAATTTCATCTTTATTTTCTGGATTTCTTTATCTGGCTGTTCAACCACTCTTGCTGCTCTGTTCACTGTTTTAAACGCTGAATGGTCGATAGCACCCCAGCGCTTGGCTTGACAGTCTAAATTTCATAAATCAAACCAAATCACTCTACCAGTTGTCCCTCTTTTGGGTTAATCGCACTTCGTACTGAACCAGAACTGGCTCTTTGATACTTCTCAGGCCCTGCAGAACGCCTTAGGAACGGCACTAGTTGCAAAAGACCCCCCTAGAATTCTTGCAGTAGTCCACTGATCAATAATAAGAATGGCAGGAAAAGACAACCAAAGAAGCGCCTGTTTTGTTGAATCCTTACAGGTGATCATGAAGAATATATGGATTAAGACGTTTGGGTAAATGGGAGCTTGGTAATGTACAGCAGTAACAAGTGAAAGGAAGTGCTGTTACTGCTCTTAAAAAGCAAATTAAACAGGCGCATGTAACTAATCTAAAAGTACTGCTCTCATTTAAATATATATATATATATATATATATATATATATATATATATATATATATATATATATATATTTAAATATATATATATATATATATATATATATATATATATATATATATATATATATATATATATATATAAATTTAACAGAAAAGGTTAAATTAAAGTGCTTACCTCTTCATGGGACAACAGAGCTGCGTCTGGAACTATTGAAGATCTCATGACTCGGGGAAAGCAGAAGATTGCTAATGAACTCATGAGTCCTGAACCAAAGACAAAAAAGAAAACTTAATATAAATGGGTAATGAATCGCCTTAAACGTAATATTTTAAAAGAGTTGCCTGTTCATTCTGCGTAAAGAGGCGATGTTATGCTATCTATGGATGGCAGGGAGGGTAATATTTCGAAGGATAAGTAATACAATACAATGACGTTTCAATATGTCAAAAAAAAAAAAGGCAAATGTTTCGATTTTGAGAGCTAAATAATTATCTATAAAAGACACAGAATTGCGATTTCCTCATTTTGCACCAAAAAAGTCACTCTCCCACCTATGAATTCCCATTCATGCTTCAATTCCATGATAAAAACAACATTATATTGCTCTCGGCAACTTATCCTCTGTGTTATACATCTGCATCACCATCCACATTGCTCCTCTATCAATCTAACAGTCTTTTTTTAGTTCCTTTATGCAACATACAGCTTTTCCCGTTTACTTTCAAGCTTCTTACATAGCTGTTTCATAACTAAGCTTTCTGTCGTGGCTATACCATGACAACAGTTTCGAAGGGTAACATTCATTCAATCTTATTTATTGAAAATGCAATTAATAACCTTCTCTGGGATGACATTCCTCTTAAGATTATTATTCCCATAAGACTGCCAAAGTACTAAATTAAAACCTGGTCACAGGCACCAACTTATTGAAAGCAGAATTATGATTTGATCTTCAAGGAAAATTTCCTGTCCTGTTTACGAGCAAAATTGCGTAAATGAGAGAGGTTAATAAGAGATCTGTGGAAAATCTAAAGGAGGAATTAAAGAACTCAAAAAATGGCATATTTTTCATAATGCTAAAATATAATCTGTATATTACTCCAACGGTCCTGCTATACAAGACCTGTCCAGACGCTGCGTTATGGTTTCTGTGGTGGCTCTTCACTCACCATTGAGATCTTACCAAGTCACTGAATTATCCGACTGACGTGACTTTTTTGTAAAGGCTCGTCTTTAGGTTTCATTGCAACCACATGACTACACACTTATTGCTTTTGTATTACTCGCTCGGATCTATAATCCTTTAAAGAGTTTTTTCTTCTCTCCCTGCTCTGCTGCTGAATCCGTGAGAGATGCCACCTTCTCCAGACCAGTCTGGCGTTGGGTCACGAGCTGAAAGTGCCGCAAAACTGGGCGTCCGTCCGCTCCTGCCACTCCTTGTGAAAACAGAATTTTCAGAAAAAAGTATAGAACACCTAATGTGATTTATCCAAAGTGGGGGAAATACTTCTAATCGAAGAGTGGAACAGAAAGAGTTTGATGTATCCGTTAGAACGATCCAAGCTACACGAAACTGCAGGGACGTTTGTTACGTCAAAAGAAACTGAAGCTTCGTGCTAGGAGACATGAAATTAAATCTTTGGAACGCATCTTAGAAAAAAAACAGAAATAGAACTTTCTGTTGACCGCACGGCAGGTAACCCCTTGAAAAATTTCCTTCCGCCACAGTGAACATGGACTATATCAAGAAAATACATGAGTGTGAAGAGGTCAGTGTATAATTTGTTGGTA
>NC_089754.1:47549770-47552270 GCF_040412425.1 Macrobrachium rosenbergii
CACCACCACCCTCCCCATCACCCTCAATCCTCCTCCTCCTCCTCCTCCTCCTCCCCCTTTCCCATGACTTGTCAACTGAAAGGTCACAGCCATCACTATGCATCATCATTCATTAGGAGCCGTGACGTAGTGTTGCTTCCATTCCCTTAAGCTGGCACCCCTGAGAAAGTTACAGATTAATCTTATCAGAAGCCTTCATTTGTAAATTAGTGATAATGGCAAGATTCGTGACTCTGATGAGAATATATAATGAAGATGATGATGGTAATTATGATTTCGATTCTTTGTTCAGAGTTATAATGACGACAATGATGGCGGAAATACCTCCTCTATTGATAAAGGTTATCAATTTCCGCATTAAAAAAATATTTATATACGATGCGAGAAATAATTAATGACTAGCCTCAAAAATCAGAATCATCCGTGATATTAATAAAGTGACCTACTTTTGGGTATAATCAATTCCGCGATGAGCATATTAAATAACGAGATTTGGGGGGGCGGGGTAATTAGCAGGCCCTTCAAAATACCACTTAATTGATACTACCTGACCCTGATTACATTATGCAAAATTGAGCCACTTACTGACCTAATAAATGCTGACAGAAATTACTGGTTTTGCGTTATAAGTACCACATAAGGATTATATTGCATCGTTAATACCTACTTTCAAAACTGCGCCAATAATACTGGTAATAAAACGGTATTAGCCGTGAAGTAATGCAACTCCCCAGAAGCAAACTAATTAGCCTATTAAATACTCATATACAATTATAATTATAGTACTGCAGTAACTCTGAGAATTACAAACAAACTAAAGAACGATGCTCATGAGGTTCGTAAGGTGATACAAGTCTACAGATAAAGAGCCGCCTGCGTTGTCGACAGGGCTAAGGTTGCCTGGATGCATTTAATCTAATACCTGCCAGAATTCTCGTCTTTCGCCGTTGCCATGGGAACGAAGCCCACTTTTATGCAACGTCAGGGTATTTTCCTCCTGTGTGAGCATAGCTCTTATCTAGTCTCGGGGAGGGAGGTTTACATTCTAGCTCTTTCGTCAGTCCGTCCTTCTGCCTCTCATTCCCAAGTTAGGTTGGGCACCACTGCTTTTTAAAATCACCAAGCCCCTTTTTTAAAATCACTAGGTCCCCTTTTAAAATCGCCAAGTCCATTTTTAAAATCACCAAGTCCCT
This sequence comes from Macrobrachium rosenbergii, assembly GCF_040412425.1. NCBI lineage: Eukaryota > Metazoa > Arthropoda > Malacostraca > Decapoda > Palaemonidae > Macrobrachium > Macrobrachium rosenbergii. The sequence goes on from NC_089754.1 coordinate 47,550,964, forward strand.
TTTTAAAGTCGCCAAATCCCTTTTTAAAATCACCAAATCCCCTTTTAAAATCACCAAGTCCCTTTTTACAGTCGCCAAGTCCCTTTATAAAATCACCTAGTCCCTTTTTAAAATCACTTAAAATCACCAAGTCCCTTCCTAAAATCACCAAGTCCCTTCTTAAATTGCCACTTTTAAAATCCCTTTTAAAATCACCAAATCCCTTTTTAAAATCACCTAGTCTCTTTAAAAATCAAGTCCCTTTTAAGTTCCCTTTTTAAAATCACCTAGTCCCTTTTTAAAAAGTCCCTTTTAAAATCAAAGTTCCTTTTTAAAATCAGGCCCTTTTAAAAAACCAAATCCTTTTTTAAAATCACCTAGTCCCTTTTTAAAATCACCTGGTTCCTTTTAAAATCTACCAAATCACATGGTTTTTAAAATCACCAAGTCCCTTCTTAAAATCACCAAGTTCCTTTTTAAAATCACCAAATCCCTTTTTAAAATCACCAAATCCCTTTTTAAAATCACCTAGTCCCTTTTTAAAATCACCAAGTCCCTTTTTAAAATCACCAAGTCCCTTTTAAAATCACCAAGTCCCTTTTTAAAATCACCTGGTCCCTTTTTAAAATCACCCTTTTTAAAATCACCAAGTTCCTTTTTAAAATCACCAAATCCCTTTCTGATGCTGCGTAATGTACTAAATGCATAAATTTAAAAAAGAGCATATGACTTATCTGGGACAATAAGAATCATCGGGAATACATGTCTATTTAAAGCTAAGACTGCATAAGGATTAACTCTTGGACATGACTTAGACATAGCTTGAATACAAAGTCATGTCTACGTGCTAATACTCGATAATACCACCAGCCTGCTCGGTCATTGTTTCCACTTCAAAGACGCTGTGTGTTTCTATTTTAGTACAGTGTGAGAGTTAATCTTTACAATAGGTATAAAAATCAGTGTTGCTGACATTTTCCAAATCAAAGTGCGAATAATAAAACTTGCGAGGCATTAATTAGCTGCTATTAAAATGATCGAGAAAGAGGTAGAGAAAATATGTTTTATGGATGGTTACACTTGGTGGGGCGAGGATTACCTCGTCGAGGCCATCAGGTTTTCAGCTATTATGATGACTTACATTTTGATGGAATATTAATTACTCGCGTCTCTCTCTCTCTCTCTCCATCATCCATCCTCATCCTGCTGTGACCCACGGCAGTCAACTAACAGAAAGATACACTATTCAATGTTTCGAGCAACAGAGGAATACTGGATTTTTAATGCAATACCCTCCATATCGCTACTTCCTCGTCCTGTTCGGGGAT
>NC_089754.1:47554770-47569770 GCF_040412425.1 Macrobrachium rosenbergii
AAGGGAGTATGTTTTATTTAATGATAGTCGAGCAATGCGGACAACGAATTATCATTATTATTTTTTTTTTCTATCTCAAGCATCCTATTCGACTCGGTGGTATTTATAAAGTAGGGTTCCGGGTTGCATCCTACATCCTGCGTCCTTAGGAGTCCATCACTTTTTTTCACATGTGTGCTGTTTCTAGTAGCACACTCTTTTGCATGAGTCCCGGAGCTACTTCGGTATCTAGTTTTTCCAGGTTCCTTTTCAGGAATCTTGGGATCGTGCCTAGTGTTCCTATGGTTATGCGTACAATTTCCACACTGGCGTATTCCATATCCTTCTTATTTCGATTTTCAGGTCTTGACACTTATCAGTTTTTATTATTATTATTATTATTATTATTATTATTATTATTATTATTATTATGATATCTTGGAAGGAGACCCTCTTTGGGGCAAACTTCGTTGAAAAGAATGGCATTCTGTAGGCCTTTGAGTTTATGTTTTTTCCTTCTCAACTTGGCGTATAAGTTACCTGCTGAAACGAAGAAACTTATAGGGCAAGTTGAGAAGGCAAAATATAATCTCACGGCATACAGAATGCTGCTATTATTATTATTATTATTATTATTATTATTATTATTATTATTATTATTATTATTATTATTAATATTATTATTATTATTATTATTCAAAAAGAAAAGACATTCTTCCATATAAGTTAGACGGAAGAAACCAAACGAGTCATGAACTTGTTAGACAGAGAGAGAGAGAGAGAGAGAGAGAGAGAGAGAGAGAGAGAGAGAGAGAGAGAGAGAGAGAGAAAGTAAATAAAGCAATGATGAACAGACATACAGTAGATTATAAAGAGAAGCCGAGAGACGATAAAAAAAATATTAGACACAAGGCAAATGGCGCCCTAAAGTAGCACAGAGCCTGCTGCTTCTATGGACTACCAGTACGGTTGGTCCATATTTTGACAGTGAGGGCCTCTGGTGCAAGGCAGCGAGACACAGCGCCACCTACGAAGGGAGAACGTCATCATCCATATTCCACGTCGTTAATTACCTCCGAGGGACTCTAGATTGTAGGGATCATACCAATTGGGTCGCAAAGTTGAAGCGTATGGAGAGAGAGAGAGAGAGAGAGAGAGAGAGAGAGAGAGAGAGAGAGAGAAGGGGGGATTTCGTCACTCGTTTACCTTGTGCTTGGCTAACCTTTCGTAACCTAAACTATAGACTATGACCTTTTTTGGCCTGCCCTCTATACTCCTGACATTTTCAGCAAGGCCCGTTTCTCACCGTTTGGAAAGGTTCCATTTTTTTTTTTTTTTGTGAAATGGGTCTCCAACCTATTCCAACACAGTATTGTACACTAGACAGAAACAAATTCTTGCGAGCAACACAACAATATCAAAACGGCGAAAACAAGATCTGAACTGGGCCACCGACCTGTCAAGAACTGTGACAGAGTATTTTACACCAGACAGAAATGATTTTATTGCGAGCAACAAATCAACAACGATACGAAAACTGCGAAAACAAGATCTCGTATTCCTTTCAAAATAAACAAAAACAACGCAGATAGTCCCCTTGCGATTCTCGCTTTGTAGATAATGAAACATGAAACTGGCCTTAATCGTGAGGGCTCATAAGGTCTACTTTCGACCGTCACCTATACTGCGTTATTGCAACACGACCGTTCCTTAATGAGGAGATGTGCTGTCGCGCTGATTAAGGGATGCTATTTATCCCTACTAGCAGATAAACAAAAGGGGTTTCGTGTAACTCGCAATGTCGAGACAGACCAAGATTATCTTCTAGTGTTTTCTAGTTTCTAGATGTGAGCGCAAAATAGAATGTATCATCAATAACTGTTTCAGGAATTGTGTAGAAGTGTTAAAGAGTAACTTTTCGCTGGCGTTCTTTACGGTTAAAATCAAAACGACGCCAAAACACGTCCTTGAGGTACAACAGTTGTCAGTTCCCCAGGGTGGGAATTATACTCACTCACTGAATATAATTCTCTTGATTATTTATATAACTCGGATAGCATGGTTCGACGCTTATTTTCTATGATGAATATTCAGTCTTACGTAATATGATATCAGCGACAGAATCATTCTTTCTGTTGCCAAAAATACCCTGCCTACGTTCCTCGCATGTGGCGGGCATTACACATGCTAAAGGGGCGTTGACCTATGGGGTGACGTCATTGTGACCTAATAATGCATAATGAATCCCGAATGTATAAGAGTAAAACAGTAAAACTGGTATGTATATATATACATATATATATATATATATATATATATATATATATATATATATATATATATATATATATATATATATATATATATATATATATATATATATATATATTAGACAGAGATTGATAGATACAGAGAGAGAGAGAGAGAGAGAGAGAGAGAGAGAGAGAGAGAGAGAGAGAGAGAGAGAGAGAGAGAGAGCATCTACTGATTACTTTTACCAAACAAATAAGTATTTTTATTAGCCAAAGTGACCTATTAACTTCTCCACGTCCTTGCACTTTCTAGGAAAAACTCAACACTACAGTCCCGATGCCAGAGAACATTAAAGCAACCAATCAATCAATCCCAACATTACAAACATACGTCAGAGAGGATTCAACCTGTGCATGAGACGTACATCGAAGTCACACTATCTCCTATCTTATAAAGACGAATATATATATATATATATATATATATATATATATATATATATATATATATATATATATATATAATTTTTATCTGAAGTGATACTTCTTCTTCCAAACAATGTAGTCATTCCAGAGGTCAGAATTTAATGTATTCAAATAATACAAATAGGAGCAGTTGATCATCTATTCATACCAATGTTGGTTTCCTTATACTCCAGGGCTATTTACTTTTCAAACATACCTTGATGTTTGCTATAGCCCGTAAATCAATGGAGGTTTAAAGAGGGAAGACAACAATTGTATTAAATCACTTTCGAATCTAAGGAAGACCTTTACGTTGTATTCACAGTGTTTTCAAACTCGCAGATAAAGGTAGTGAGCTCCTACACAGCGTCATTGTTTACGCAAAATCACAAGGGGTCTTTTATTCAAGCTGGACCACCTTGAAGAAAAACTTCATTAATAAAGAACCCCAGTTGTTACTTAATCAAGACAAAAAAGTTGGCGAGTTGTTATGCTGGTGAGGTAGTTCTCTGAAGTGCGCTCCATCAACTCCTATATATACAGAATTGTTATTCATGATGCAAAGGTACAACGAAGTCATTTAAGAATATAACAAATCTTACTTTAATTCATGATGGCAAAAGAGATCAGGAAGGTATAAACAATTAGACCGTTGTACAGGAAGATTATTAATATTATTATTATTATTTTTCTTTTGGTATTTCACAGTCATCCTGTTCGACTGGGTGGTTTTTATAGTGTTGGGGGGTTCCGGGTTGCATCCTGCCTCCTTAGGAGTCCATCACTTTTCTCACTATGTGAGCTGTTTCTAGTAGCTCACTTTTCTGCATGAGTCCTGGAGCTATTTCGGCATCTAGTTTTTCCAGATTCCTTCTCAGGGATCTCAGGATCGTGCCTAGTGCTCCCATGATTATGGGTACAGTTTCCACTGGCATATTCCATATCCTTCTTATTTCGATTTTCAGGTCTTGATGCTTATCAATTTTTTTCTATTTCTTTCTCATCTACTCTGGTGTCCCATGGTGGTATTATTATTATTATTATTATTATTATTATTATTATTATTATTGTTGTTGTTGCTAAGAAAATAACAAGCTCGTGAAAAACAGTTATGCAATAAAAATACACAATTATATAGTAATACAATTTTTTACTATATAATTTTGATTTTTTAATACATAATTATAATTATATCTAAAAGACTAAGCCAAAATTGCCACTAACTTGCCAAGCAAACTACCACTAAATATGATGCCCATATGTGAATTATTTGCATGGAAAAAAAAATCTCTGTCAACAATTCAACAAACCAAACAAGTAAATAAATATGGAGAAAGGGCGCACTTGATAGCAAGGAATGAAACTGTGAAGCACCAAGAACCTTATCAAAGAGAACTATTGAGGCCAAGCCTTCAATATCACCTTTGACCAAAAGTTAGGCTTTGTGCCTTCATAAGCCTAATGTCGCACTTATGGACAAACATATCTCGAGACTACATTTACTTCGAGCCCCCTGGGGAAGAGACCCTACCCACATGGTATTCCCCCACTGGTGCAAACCACCCCGGGTACTGCGTTTAAGTGCCAGAGCGTAGGTTTACAGTTATAAAGGAAAAAGGCGGAGAGGACGTTTTGCTTCGTCATTTTTTAGTAATAATCCCTGATGTGAAGGCTTCACTCATTTTCTCGTTCGGCATTCATTCCCTGAAGAGCATCCGACGTGGCATTTGAATACGAATACGGGATGAATTGTGCTCATGTGGTTTATAAGTCTACTGCGTGAATTCCTGTGCGGTCGAGAGCTTTCAGTTTTTGGTATCTTCTCCACTCTCGAATAGTGCCTTTTCGTTTCTTACGTCGGTTTCTGGGAAGGAGGTCGTTTTAATCAAGAAGCTTCTTCCTTTTTTTTTTTAGAGGAATTACGATCATTTAACTTATTTTTGAGTCGATGAAAATAAATGTAAAGTAATCATTCTCATTTTTTTGTTCAGTCAAGTCGATGATATTTTCAGTGATATAAAAAGAATATCGAAACTCCAGTAACTCTGTATTAGCAGAGGGTTCGAGTCCCAGCCGACTGAAGTAGTTGCTAGAAGAACAAGAAGCCGTGTTAGCACAAAGTAACCTTAATCTAAAAACACAACAATGTTTAATAACAAACACAATAATGTTTACTACTGACTCTAACCCCAGAAGAAAGAGCTCTAGCCAGCTACAGCTGACTGACCACAAAAAACAACAACGACGTTTGTTCTATAGTACAGGAAGGCTGTAAACACTACAGATGTACCACAGGAGTAAACAGATGTGGTCTATGGACATTTGCATGAAATTATATATGGATAGAGACCAAACAAATGACCATAGTTTTCAAAATGAGTAGAATCATTTCAGGATAGACTTTAGGCTCCATAAGAGCAAGGACATGCATGCCAACTTGATCAACAACAAACAAACTGACCCCTGTTTATGGGTTTTGGGCAAGACGATAGTACTCCTCGAAGCGCTACAAGCAGAGCCGACGCTTTGGGGCATGGCCGCCATTGGGGGCGATCTAGTGGTCGTGGTCGTAAAGGTCCATAGATCACAAGCAATCCTACGCGACCCCGTAGGCCTAACCAGCCCTTAAACCCGACGCCATACCCCCCGCATGCCCCAAACGCTTCCTTTCTCCCTGCCTTTGTTCGCGTCTGCTGCGGCCAGCGTGCGTGCGCGTCCTCACGTAGTGACTGTGTGCAGTTTAGGAGGCTATTCGAGATAACGGATTCATTTTTGCTGATCTCCATAAAAGGAAATAAAAAACTCACCTAGCTTGTTACTTGTTACTTCTGTCACGGTATGGTTTCGAAAATATGGATAAGACTTTGAAAACATAATACCTTTAAAAGCTCTATAATCGCCTCCAGCAGTATTTCAGAGAACAAAATCTTCCATGTACTTAACATCCAGAAAAGGAATCAGCCTCTGGGCATTTCCGGATTCCAAATAACCAGCAAGTCTGAAGAAATCTCAGAAATAACAAAAAAAAAAAAAAAAAAATGCCGCTACGAGTCCAGAGAAAACATGATGAAATAAAGGTGCGTCTTCCCGCCTCTTGCGCTCCTACCTTATAGTCAGTTCCAGTCCTCACTTATTTATTTATTTTTTTTTTTGCTCAAATGAAATATTGATAACAATACTATTATCATTTCCAGAGAAAATTAGTCGTCCCTATCTGCAATTTCCATCGGATCTGCAAACTTAACAAGCGACTTTTTTAATGAAAAACGTGCTGCCCGCTGATCGTCTCCAGACTTCGCGTATAAAAAATTTCTCCATGCAAGGAAAATGAGTTTCATAATCAATCGTCCATTAGCTTTAACCGTTTTGCTTATAAAGTAACGCAGGTGCAGTGGACTTCACATAATGCAAGAGCATTGAGCTTAATATAATCATTTCGGTATATACACTTTATTTTTAGCGTATATACCTTATTATTGAAGTCTATATGCCATAGAAACGGTCAAACGTTTACATATTTTGCATATAATCAAACTATTATTATTATTATTATTTTTAACAGTAACTTCCATACCGTTGGTTCTCACAGACTGGAACCAAAAAAAAGGGCATCTATGGTAATTCGAATTCCAGATAAAGAAAGAACTGGAGCTGGAAGACTTGGCGAGAATATAAGAAGTGTAGAAGAAGCAGACAGGTCCTGATCGCTGGCGCTGCGGTCTGAGGAGAGAGAGAGAGAGAGGGTGGGGGAATGGGGAAGGGAGGGGAGGAGGATCTGGGGAGGGGTGGGGAATCGTGATAAGCCCCGTTGTTCTTCTGTTCTCCTCCGTCCAGCTACTCTCAGCTGCCCGAAGGCGCAGGCGGCAGATACAGGGCGGAAGACCCCGACGGTTTACCTGGACCTGGCCCGAGGCTCTTTCCCGTCTCCTCTACCCGAAGACACTTAACGTGCCGCCAGGTATGACGGGCGTCGTCGATCAGGGTTCATGGGCTTCTCGGCTGGTTTTGCGAAATCAGACAAGAGGGTTGACTTCAGTTCCAGAGGGAAAGAGCCTTTGAATGATGAATAAGTTTCAGATAGTTCTCGACTTGGAAAGCAGATGTAAGCGGATAGCATTCGACACCTTGCACGGCGAATTATAAAAGGAAAATAGAAAAGATCCTGGATAAGATAAATTCGCAAAATACAGCCATCCTTTTCAATATTATTATTATTATTATTATTATTGTCCAGAAGATGAACCCAAGTCATATGTAACGAACCCACAGAGGCCATTGACTTGAAATTCAAGCCTCCAAAGAATATGTTCATCAGAAAGAAGTAACACAAGGTAAAGGCAAATACAGAAATATCAGTTATTAAAAAAAAAAAGAAGGCCCACCAAAAGAACAAATCGAAAACCTACAAGAATAACAAACGCAAAGACAAGACTTCCTTGTGTTGAAAAACAGTCCTGTTTTCCACAGAGAATGGCCTATTTTGTGCGGCTGTAAGGGAAAGAAGAAAATTGTGGGAGGGTCGCTGGTTTCAAGACCTCTCCCCCACAAACCCCCAACATCCCACATCCCCCACAAACCACAACACGTTTGAAGTGGGACTAGAGACAGAGGTTTAGAAACGCCTGGCTGGCTGAGCCACTGAGTGGAGCTGCTGAAGCGTCTATAAGAGAGCGCAGTGGAGGAAGGAGAAGTCGTCTTGGTCTCGGGGATGTAATGGCCAGAGCCAAGCCAAGCCAGGCAGTTGTGGGTTGTGGCCGGGACCAGCTTCACCTCTTGACTCGATTCGACGTCTGTCGAGGGCCTCGAGTCACGAAAAATCCGTCGAGAGAAAGAAAACCTGACATCTTTTTGAAAGGAAGATTCGGGAGTCGATTCCAAAATATTACGGTTGACTGAAGAAAGAATTATTCCCTATTTCTCTTTTTATTTATCATAAAATTACAAAATGACATTAAATTTAGGCTCGAGGCCTCATTGACAATACTTTACAGTACCTCTCTCTCTCTCTCTCTCTCTCTCTCTCTCTCTCTCTCGGCTTTGGGCAAGTCATATCGAGTGACTTGCCATTTATGGCTAGGCTCTCAGCCCCTGCTTGCTCACATTTCTCTTTTGCAACTGCCTTGTTTAATCCCTTGATTTATGGTTAATGCTGCACGCAAACACAATAATAAAGACAACGAAGCAATCAATTACGTCATGCGAAAGTCATCAATAATATCTCATTTCACAACCTGCTCCAGAAATTGCGTTCAGAAACAAAAGATCGAATAAAAACAAAGAGGGCGAATATTTTGCAAGGTGTAAAGGAGGCGAAAAGATAGAAAAAAAAAGCAGAACAATTCCAACTTTTCTTCCCGAAAGGTGTTTGCCAGGAAACCATTTGAGAAGTGTATGGTGTCCCTGTATTCCTGGCCCTTCCACGAGTTTCCCCAGAGGCGTGCATAATGCTCCCCCTTGTTTGGTATGGTTCTGTGGTACCACATGGCCTTTCCCTACGGGGGTACCACACGAAGGAGAAAATGGTGTGCGTTGAGAGGTAGCGCATGACGAGAGGCAGAGAGTCAAGCTAGCTTATATAGTACCGTGATTGGCTGCTTTTTTTTTTTTTTATAAGCCGCAAATATCATTTCATATCCAGTTCATCATACCTTAGGAATAACCTATATCTAAAGGGAAGTATAATGATATGTGCTTCGTCCCCAGCAGGATTCAAACCGATGACTGGTTTCATAAACAATGAAGCCTAGACTGCCTAGCTATCATAAGTTAATAGCGATTGCTCTCTCTCTCTCTCTCTCTCTCTCTCTATATATATATATATATATATATATATATATATATATATATATATATATATATATACATACTCATACTCTCATCATATATATATATATATATATATATATATATATATATATATATATATATATATATAAATTTCTGACTCACGTCAGGATCGAACCCAGGTCTTTCAGGTGGAAGGCAAGGGCGCTATCCACTAGGCCACAGAAGCTGGGTTCAACCCCGACGTGAGTCAGAAATTTATTTCTGTTCCACACGTGATTGTGTGTTGATTATTTATATATATATATATATATATATATATATATATATATATATATATATATATATATATATATATATATATATAGAACATAATAACATATATGTTCAGAGCAATATCACAGGACAGTGGATGCACGACTCATACCCTTCTCCCCAGGGACTTCAACCCACCACAGCTGAGTAATTACCCGGTATACAAGCACTGTAAGTTGTACGATTGCCTCATTCGCCCTTATCCGCCCACGCATCCAACGCAGGTCCATATATATATATATATATATATATATATATATATATATATATATATATATATATATATATATATATATACATATATATACATATTTATACATATATATACATGTATATATGTATAAACTGTATATACGTATGCGTGTATGTGTTTGTGTGTATGTCTGAACGTCGGTCAGAAAAAGCTGACAGCATCCATTCGTGTTTGATTTCTGGATGTGACATTAGTCATTCGGTGACATTAAGAGACTGAAAGGAAGAGGTAATTATATATTTATAAATACATCTGGTGAGCATGAATCAGAAGAGCGATCTGCTAAAATTTTTGAAGTTCATTTCAATGCAAATCAAATTCAAAGGAGCCACCGATGTGGAAAGTATCATTCACGTCGTTAAGTTTTTTTTCCCCCTTTTTACCGACGCATATCTGTAATCGGGAAGTTGTTCTTCGTGTCACGAATCAATTCAGAATTTCTCTGAATAGAAGCCTCCGTCTTGTGCTGATGCCAAGTGAGAAGATATTCAGTAAGATGTAAAATTAAAATTTTATCTATATAAGCTTTCATGAACGTCAAGGAACTAAGAAATGCTAAGGATTTATGGCCAGCATGTTTGTCACCGTGCTTTGCTGTGAAGCGAACAGATATTCAGCAAATCCTTCAAATCTAATCCTTCGGGCCAGCCCTAGGAGAGCTGTTAATCATCTCAGTGGTCTGGTTAAACTAAGATATACTTCTTCTTCCTACACATAAGGCATAAGCTTAGAGATGATAAGTAACAAAGATAATCTAAAACCGTCTTACAGAACTTTATAGACGTTTGGTTAAACAGAACTGCCGTGGGAAGTTCGAAAGAGCAGGTCCTGAGTTTGAGATATCTCACTACCTGAATGAGAATTAGAAATTAAACAGTACATAACGGGGTATTTTAATAGGGTGAGAATTCTTTCTAACTTCAAATATCTCCTCCTCTTGCTACCTAGATGAACAACCCTCTGTCCCTTTATTTTCTAATTCCTGAACAACCGTTAGACTAAGGTCAAGGACTCTGGTCCTTGATTTCGACGGTCTTATGAAAGTAAGACACGATGATTCCTCCTGATACTCATCTGGCTCTAATAGTATAGCTTAATCTAACAAGAGAACTTCCACTATTTTCAGATTTTAGCTTGGAAATCAGAGACGGATCTGACCGGGAAAACTCCACCAAATTAACAATTCATGTTAAAATGGCGTTGCTTAATCAAGGGTGACTGAAAGCCTTGTAACTGGACAATCAGTCCTCCTTCCAGGGTGAGATTCGAACACATACCGGTTAGGAAGCTGAATTGTTATCCTTCTTGGCAAAGCTGAATTGAACTGAACATGGAGTTAAGCCAAAGGCCAAGCACTGGGATATATGAGGTCATTCAGCCTTGGAAAGAAAGTAGAGAGTAGGTAGGTCTGCAAGGTGTAACAGGAGGAAAACTTGTAAGCGGGTGGATAGCAAGATGAAAGGAGGATAATGCGAATGGAGGTACAGTAAAAGGAATGAAAGGGGTTGCAGCTAGGGGCCGAAGGCACGCTGCGAAGAACCTTTAGTAATGCCTACGGGGTTCTTGGCAAAGTGAAGGCTCAGACAATAACCTCAGTCTGCTAAACATAGAACGTTCAGGCACCTCCAGAACCGGTTGGTTCAGGGACTTCATACCCAAAAGACGAGCAAGCCCTCGTCCCCTCCGCCCTGTTCCAGACCCTGTCCCCTGCTACTGCTATCTCAGATACTCGAGGCAAGATAAGAATAGAAATTTATCTACTCCAGCCATGTCGATCTCAAAATGAAAAGAGTGTTGGGTCCCATTTAGTCTGACAATAACAAAACTTGTTTTTCTTAGCAATAAAATTAATAACTAAAAAATGAAAATCTTTACCAATAATGACCTGAACAGATACTGCAGTTGTTATGATTTTTTGCTTAAAGCCAAAAGAATGTTTGATGAAACTATATAAGCTAAAAAATAACTTCCTTTCCAAGAGCAAGTTATGTGACAACCCCACCTGCTATTTGGGAGTTACGGCACCTGTTGCCATAGAAAGAGGTCATGCCCCTATGACCTGCTACTTTTGAAAATACTGATGGAATATCGTCACCTCAATTAATAATGATATTTTACGCTCTTATCTAATGCAATGTGTTACAAACATATGTATATAAATATGACAGGAACAACAAAGCAAACAATATCAACAACTATAAACGGTCATAAAATACAAAAATAACAACAACAAAACGAATGGAACATTGCAAGTATCAAGCAAAACAAAAGAGGGAAGAAGATGAATCCCAATCTGGAAGCAAAAGGAGAGAAACAAAAAACGAGATTTCAACATGACTTTTCTTAACCTGTACAGGTAGCCAAATCCTCTATCTAATTACCGCTGGCCCGCCAAGCGTAATACCTCTCTTTTTATCTCTCGTCGATCTCTCAGATCATTAAAAAACTCTTGAGTTGTAACCGAAATATCTTGTTTATCTGGACACTGATAAGATTGTAATAAATCGTCGTTTTATTACACCAAAAACCGCCTCAGTGTCTCAGCCGTGAAATGCAAGACTTTCCTCCGGGTTTCCCGTTGTTTTGTGATATAATAAACGGGCGAAGCTGTCGTTATTCAGGGGGAGACATTGAAGCCCTGACTGTTTTTTTCTTTCTTTTTTTTTTACGATGAAAATATACCTTTCCATTGTCTTTTATGTTGTCCTAATTGTATCATATGAATTTTCACGTTAAGAAATTTAATGCATCCGGTATTACCTTTAACTGTATCATTAAGACACCTTCTGTACATTTAATAAATTACAAGAATGCAAGTAATGTTCTGTGTATCCCGTCGAGACCTGGAATACTTTTAAGATCTAGGTTACTTAAAGGAAGCTAAATTAATCAGATCATTTCATGAAATTCACGTTAAAAATCATTACTTTTTAAATTGATATCAACAGAATTAAATACTATCAATAAGGCTACAATGATTGCATTATAGCGGGAAAATCTTTAAAAGTAAAGTTCGTTTGTGTAATTTTGTTGAGTCCATCCATAGTGTTATCATTGCATTTTGAGTTGAACATGTACTTTTGTATACTTAACTATTGATATTTGTTTATGAATCATACACACACACACACACAAGAGAGAGAGAGAGAGAGAGAGAGAGAGAGAGAGAGAGAGAGAGAGAGAGATTCATTTGCATATCAATTAAACACAACCACGTAACCACATGCAATAAATGTTTTTCCTTCACTTATAATTACGTAAACTACGCGAATTGCTACAACAACATGCAAGAAAAGTTGCGTTACACGAGCAAGAAATTTATTGCAGAATTGCCCGCTGCCAACATGTACACTGTAATTAGATGAGGGCACGTGTATATGATTACAATAATTTACGACATTCAATTAATTCCAGGTAATGACCTTCTAAATATGAGACTGAATGTCATTTTAGAATGTCATTATACTTAGGCCTACCAGGGGCGTTTTGAGCCTATGTGAGTACAGCCATGGATAGGTTTTTACCCTAAGAAAACATACGAACTATATATGAGGACTGGCTGGTGTCCTGTCCCCATCCATTAAAAACCTCCAATCCACCTCAGAACTTGGAGGGGGAATTCGTACCCTCACCTCTCATTTTTCTCCTCGCCAACAGCCCCCTCCCTACTTCCTCCCTCCCTCCAACAATCCCCGCCCCCTCCCTCATCCCTTAAAGAACTCAAACAGGTTGCTCAAAGGACAAGAACTCCAGGTAACAAAAAGCAAGCTTTTCGTTTTTCAAAATTTTCTGGCTAATGGGATAGACATCCCTCAGTTTTTTTTTCTAGTCCGGACCTTAAGAAATCTAAAAAAAGAAAGCGAGTGGAACAATTCACCTTTCTCTTGAAGTAGGGACAGTTAAAAGAATTAGGAAAAAATGGAAGATTAAAAGCAAGGGATTAGAGCAGTCACTTAAATTACAATTCAAGTAACACCCATTTATCTGGCTATTATTCATAACCTTACTAATAATGGCTGTATACATACTGTTCAACAAGACAAAAGTAAGATTATGTATCGTTTAAATGGCAGGTTCCTCTAACTAGACTTGGATGCCGCCAAATCCTTTAAATTTCAAGATCATAACTGATACTAATCAAGTAACAAACTTTAAGTCTAGTATAACAGGGTATCTAATCCTGGTTTAAATCTAAGATCAATGGCAATAATGTATCTTTCCACTGACCTCTTGAAAGATTCTTAATGTTTATAAATAAATTTTCCGCTGAAAGACTTGAAATCCGGAAGGAAATGCATGAAGACATTCTCTTTCTCAGGGTGGATCAGAACCACGTTGGCTTTGGTAAATGATTGAGATCAGTATATCTGACATTTCTTTGCTTTCACTGAGAAACATATCCAGAAATATTAAGAGAAAATTAAGTTAAGCAGTCACAATAAATATGAGTTACCTGAACATTATTTCCGACGTCCTTCTGATTTTATAATAATCCGGACTCCAGGATATGAAAGATCAAGTCTCTCAATAAGATAAACAATGAAGAAGATAAACAAACATCGGAGAACATTTATCACAATGATAACGACACTGGTTCCGTCTGTTCTGGGAGGAGACAAACAGAACAATATTACGGCTAGATAATACTCGTATTTGACAGTGTCACATTATAGTGAAATATTAGAGAGAGTAATTTGAGGGTCCGTTTTAGTGCAATGATTTTAAGGTTGGAATGGGAACTCGGGAATGGTTCACTTCTACTGAACCCATTGATATAGTTACCGGATGTCGGTACAAGTACGCATGTGCTAAAGTCGATAAATACACACGTGCATACGCACCTTTACACACAAACACACACATATGATATATATATATATATATATATATATATATATATATATATATATATAATCAATAACAGGACCTCATTCAACCAAACAGGTCAAACAGGTCCTGTTATCAATATATATATATATATATTAATGCACAGAACAATTTTATAAGTGATCAATATATATATATATATATATATATATATATATATATATATATATATATATATATATATATATATATATATATATATATATATATATATGACTCGCTGAATAAGTAGGCACTGTTTCCATATACCTTTGCACAAAATATCTCCAAGAAAAATGCTTATCTAAAAAAAACGAAATATATAACAATCATTCCAAGGTCAGATAAGGTCATGACCTCCTGCCACATCTCCTATAAGGTCAATGACCTTATCTGATCTTGTATAATATATATATATATATATATGTGTGTGTGTGAGTGTGTGTTCGTTTATGTGTGTGAATGTGTGCGTGTGTGTTTTTGTAAACTGATCCAGATTTCCCTATTCTTAACCATCGTTTTGACGATATTTACAACAGGAATATCATAAGCATCGCAATATCTACAAGTTCACAAAAAAGAAGTTATGAAGGTCATCAACCCGCAAAGCAATGTTCCACACAATACAATATGCTACAAGTTAGAAAGAGCGCCGCTTTTGCTTCAGCCCATTTTCCTTTGTGCCGAGTTGTGATTTTTTTTTTTTTTTTTTTTTTTTTGAAAACTAATGACACCCCAGACCGCAATTATCGAAACATCACAAAGCAGATGTATATATATATATTTAGCCCTATTCTCGGAATTATCGCAATCACGCTGCTGTTCCTGATTCACACTTAAACACTGGCTGCCTCACTGTGTGAGGTTCGTATTTTCCAATCAGGTTTTTTCCTTTAATTTTTATTTCACTGTTTTTCGGAAATATGGAATTACTCATGGTTCCATTACGGGACGAGACTTGTGTGTGTGTATCTTTATGTGCGTGTATGTATGCAGTGTGTGTGTATGTATGCATGTAGGCCTATACATATATATATATATGTATATATATGTATGCATATATGTATAAGTCTGTGTGTACTGTAT
>NC_089754.1:47574770-47664770 GCF_040412425.1 Macrobrachium rosenbergii
TGGCTGTCTGGCCTTGAGTGGGTCAACGTCATGGATATAACCCCCCCTTCCCCTTCCTATGCTCCCGCTGTCCCTCCACCCACAAGGCTGCTGCTGCCATGTCGCTCTTTCCCCCCTACCCCCGTCACCTTCCCCCTCCCCTGAACCCCGAGCGAGTTTCTTGTCCTTACACTACCACTATAATGGTACCCGCCAAGGCTCCTCCTGGCATACTACAGCATAAGACGGCTTCGCAACGCGCTGTGGGCATACCCACAATTTAGTATTCATACGGTTATGTAACTTTGAACTGTCCTTTCAGCCCCTTCTCTGGAAATAAATACGCCTTAATACGTATATTTACCGGTTTCAAAAACGCTACAAGCAACAGTTCAGTTCAGAACGAAGTTACACGAAACTTGTGGAGACCCTTGTTTAGGGTTACTTGGGTCCACGAATGGCGGCCAAGGTTGTGTATGGGAGGGTAGAGTTCGTCTATAACAAAGGGGTGGAAAGGTTATAGTGTAGAGGGAGAAGAGTTATAGGCTGGGTTGGAAAAGGGAGGAAACACCCAAAGTTTCATTATGGCGTCCTCTGCTCTCGGCTTTGGCTGTAGGAGGGTGCTCTAGAGAGAAGAGGTTGTTTTGCGGGTTCGTTGGAACGACTAAAGTAAATTTTATTTGCTCGGCGAGATCAAGGGTATACTAAGTTTTACACCACATCATGCAATGATTTTACATTATTCAAAATACTAAATAACCTTTGCGTCATTCTGTGCAAGTACCTAGCAGAAGTTCTAAAGAACAAATCGAATGTCGTAAATCTTTACCAGACAACTTGTAAAAAGGAGTACTGCAAGGCAAGGTTCTAGGCAGATATCACTTAACTGCTCAACAAATATACAATAAATATCTTACGTTCATGGGCTACGGAGACACCAAGTAAAAGTTTTTGCCGATTATACGCTTTTACGTGGTTACGACAAAACTGAATATAGTGATCAAAATGAATAATGTAAGACGTAGAGATGAACTCTTAGAAATGATGATTATATTTCAAAACAGTAAAACTAAATCATACAGGAGTGTAAATAGTAAAGCGAGATAGAAATACTCACTGATGAACATCATATTGTGAAAGATCAAATACTTTTTTTTGAAAAAAGGTCATAAGATCTCACGAAACGTGGCTTTTATACGTAATAAATTTTAAACATATGGATGCATTAAAAAAAATCCTGTAGAGAATATATCAAATTAGTAACCGAGAAAAATTTATAATGGATAAATCATACTGAGACGGGGTCACGCCGATCTTGGGCGTCATATTAGGCTCATAGTAAATCTTATTAATAACTTGAAACTTAAATATTAATGTATTCACACGTAAGAGCTTACTTGAATTTAGATTTATATTGGTCCAAATCTCAACGAAGGTGTATTGGGAAAAAGACATTTAAGAACACTGCACCAGAATGTTCACTCAAATGTTGCCAGAACCAAACATATGTGTACACTTAGGGATATTTAAGAAGACATTACAAGATATTTAAGAAGGAATGAAAGATCTCTTATATTAGCTAAAAACAGTTATGACACAGAAGAACAAGATCGTCACGAAAACTACAAAACAGAATGAAGGCAAAAGGTGGGTCCCCAAAGTTAAAGCTAGATGAGGTTCATGACTTCTACAGAGTAATGACAAGTTTCTTCGGCCCAATCGAGTTTTCTGTACAGCGTATAATGCTGTATGAAACTCTCAGCCATGGCAGATCCTAACTTTCCTCTAAAGTAGTAAATGAACTCCATCCTTTTCTAAGACAGAGGAGTGTGGACCTAAGCCTTCTTCAGATGTATAAAATTATCGACACTAGCCTTCCTCTAATTTATAAGGATATGGACCTCAGTCTTCCTCTAATGTAAGAGAGAAAGATTCAAGCCTTCCTTCAATGTAGAAAGGCCTTAGTTGTTTTTAACGCAAAAGAATACAGGGACCCATCCCTGTAATACAGAAGAATGTTGGCATCAGCCTTTCTCTAATATCGGCTTTCCTCCTATAAAAAAGAATATGTGCTCCGCACAAGGTTGGCGACTGAATTCTGCCTTTATTTTACAAAATACGATAAAAATGACAGAGACTACAATATGAAGAAACAAACGGCGTTCTAAACGTTTCAGAATTATAATAGTATTCATTAAATCATGATAAGGTCGCAGTCCGTTGATACATGAACTTTTGTCGTTGAGATAACTGAACCTAAACACGAGCAACTTGCATTGG
This sequence comes from Macrobrachium rosenbergii, assembly GCF_040412425.1. Taxonomy (NCBI): domain Eukaryota; kingdom Metazoa; phylum Arthropoda; class Malacostraca; order Decapoda; family Palaemonidae; genus Macrobrachium; species Macrobrachium rosenbergii. Next base: position 47,577,030 of record NC_089754.1, read on the forward strand.
TCCCTTGAACTGTCAGCAGGTCAAGGGACCACAGCACAACAGGATCAAGAATACATGACAAGAAAACTGGGACCGGTAATGAAGACCAAACCTAACTGGGATATACAGCACACAATACATGTAGTATCGCTTTAATATTGAGTCTGTAGATTATATGAAAAAAAGTTTGCTTCTTGGTCTGAAGGGAAGACCCCGATAAGCCTGATCAGTTTTAATATGAAATCGACAGTACTGTTTAGCACTTTCCTATGAAACTGTTCGTACCCAAAGAATGGGGATCAGCTTGTTGAAACCTCCTCAAAGTGGATTTGATAATTATGTAATCCAGTCCCTAATTTTGGTAGCTATTAGAGTGTGGTGGTCACAGTTTGGGGGGAAAAGGAATTCATGCTAACAACCTCAACCAAATGTACTTGCTGAAAACCGGAATGGGGTTACCCTCTTCAAGGGAGATTGTTGTATGGGTGTGTTTATAAACACATGTACGCTGTTACGGCGTCATCGTGAGAAGGTGCGTGCGCTTTGTAGTGTAAACCACGTGGTACCACCTGTTCCTGTAATGTAAAACTTCCTTGCTAATAACTTCTCTCTCTCTCTCTCTCTCTCTCTCTCTCTGTCATCCTTTCTCACGCGCTAACCACCTGGTTAGGTCCTTCCTGATGTGACGTATTATGGGGTGAATTTTCAGGGTCATTAAACACATTTTTATTCCTGTTACGGCATAGTGCAACAAGAGTGCGATGTGGCAACACACCTCTTATGATGTACGGTACCGATAGCCAGAGAGTGTGATGTGGAAGAGTAACCTGAACTATTGCTTTGTCTGGATGGATTACCAACCTTCTCTCTATCTATCTATCTATCTATCTATCTATCTATACATATACATACATACATATATATATATATATATATATATATATATATATATATATATAAATATATATATATATATATATAATTTGTAGCTGCATGTTGCCTCCACTTAAATGGAACAGGTGTAATTTTGCCATCATACTGAAAAGTAAAGAATAAATTAGCGTCGCTCTTACCTTTACTGTAATATAGTGTTTTCTTTGTCGTCTTGTAACTCAAATATCTATCTATCTATCTATCTATCTATCTATCCGTTTATTTGTTACTGCATGTTGCCTCAATGGAAATGAAACGGGAGCAATTTTGCCATCATAGCAAACAAAAGAAGAAATAAGCAACGCGGTGATTTTAATTGTAATTTTTTTTCTCTCTTTTGATTTATGACTCAAGCGTAGAGCTGAAACATTCGGCTTTAACAAATAGCTAAGTGCCGAAATTGATTGCTGGTAGTCACGGCAATGCCATTAACAATCACGAATAATGGAATATCGCCTGATCTCGGGTAGAGATTTGACTGAACGTTGATTTTTTTTGCTTTTGTTTTGTACAAAATCATGCTTAAAATATATATATAAAAAAGACAGAAATAAGTGAGAATAAAATAAGGATGAAAGGTATGTAAGCATGACGACTTTTTTTTATATTAATATGTACAGTGGGTGTATTATTATTCTTATATCGTTTAAATAGCTTTGAGCCACCTTTACAATTCATTTGATTTTCTGATATTTTCATTTGACGTGAAAATGACGAGCATTCATGGCTTTGTAGCCCACAAACCCCCTCCCCCTTTTTTTAATAGCGTTGATAGCCTCCAGGATCACCTTTGGTTCAGAGATCTAATCTAATAAATCCTAATCAACACCACTCTGCCCTCAACTGGTCTGTGGCTCTAATATAATCTAACTTAACTCTAAGACTATTCACTATATCCCTTTTATTTCAAGGCTCGAGATGGTGGCTTGTCCTGCAGAGTTCACTGCAGATTATGATATCATGCTACAAATACAGGATACAAAGCTTAAAATTCATCGATGGTCCAGAAGAGAGAGAGAGAGAGAGAGAGAGAGAGAGAGAGAGAGAGAGAGAGAGAGAGAGAGAGAGAATCTTATGCATCTCTCGCTACCCATTTCCTAGCGTTTATCACTTGCCGAAACATCCGTTGCCGTCAGTCCTCCCTGACGCATTCTCTCTTCTCTCTCTCTCTCTCTCTCTAGAGAGAGAGAGAGAGAGAGAGAGAGAGAGAGAGAGAGAGAGAGAGGGAATCTTATGCATCTTTCGCTACCCTATTTCCTAGCGTTTATCACTTGCCGAAACATCCGTTGTCGTCAGTCCTCCCTGACGCATTTTTTCGAGAGAGAGAGAGAGAGAGAGAGAGAGAGAGAGAGAGAGAGAGAGAGAGAGAGGAGGGGGGGGGGGGGAATCTTATGCATCTCTCGCTACCGTATTTTCTAGCGTTTATCACTTGCCGAAACATCCGTTATCGTCAGTCGTCCCTGACGCATTTTTTCTTGAGAGAGAGAGAGAGAGAGAGAGAGAGAGAGAGAGAGAGAGAAAGAGAGCATTTCAAAATCCAACCACAATAAGCATCTACCTCAAATAATGCCTGACTCTCATATGCCAGTTCTCAGGAAACGCACTGTTTAAGGTAGCTTTTGCTTTTCAAGCAATTCGAACGACAGGAACTCCATGACTAGCCGTTTTAAAACAAACTGCCCGCACAGGGCTCTTGCGTCAGTCACCCTGTAGCAAGCGAATTTTCCTAATGACCAAGAAGCCCTTTGCACAAAGGTCTTTGCTCGTTTCTTTTCTTCTGTTGACGTCTTCAGGAGTTTATCTGAAGGGTTTCGACAGCGACATGAGATATCTGAATTGCTGGCGTTCGTTTGAATTGAATATAAAATTTAGGCCAAAGGCAAAGCACTGGGACCTATGAGGTCATTCAGCGCTGAAACGGAAGTTGACAGTAAAGGGTTTGAAGGTGTAACAGGAGGAAAACCTCAAAGCAGTTGCACTGTGAATCAATTGTTAGGAGAGGGTGGAATTCAAGATGGAAGAAAGAGAATATGAAAGGAGTTACAGTAAAAGGAATGAAAGGAGTTGAGTAATGCCTACAGTGCACAACACGAGGTGCAGTGAGGGCCCAGCCGCTCTCCCTACGTGGGTGTTCATTTGAGAGCTGTTTTTTTCCGGTATTCAGTCTTTGTTTCTCCGCATTTCCCCCCCCTTACTTCTAGCGTTAGTTCTTTCAAAACCCCGTAATACCCAGTTATAATGATGTAGGGTATCAGTTTTCAGTTTTTAGTTTTCTGTAAAAGAAAACTATTTTGCCGGCTTCGTCTGTCCGTCCGCACTTTTTCTGTCCGCCCTCAGATCTTAAAAACTACTGAGGCTGGAGGGCTGCAAATTGGCATGTTGATCATCCACCCTCCAATCATCAAACATACCAAATTGCAGCTCTCTAGCCTCAGTAGTTTTTATATTATTTAAGGTTCAAGTTAGCCATAATCGTGCTTCTGGCCACCACCGGGCTGTGGTTAAAGTTTCACGGGCCGCGGCTCACACAGCATTATACCAAGATCACCGAAAGAGAGATCTATTTTCGGTGGCCTTGATTATATGCTGTAGCGGCTGTACAGAAAACTCGTTTGCGCCGAAAAAAACTTCGGCGCATTTTTCACTTGTTTTCCTCGTTCCCAAACAGTAATGAAATTCACTGTACGGTCTGCAGCTGTAAAAACAATTTTTTTTTTAGATACATTTTTCCTCAATCCTCAGCTCATGGCTGTTAAAACTTTCGAATGGCTATCAAAAATATGTTACGAAAATCAGACTGAATTCAACAGAAGCCCATCTTTAGCATAGGCTACGGGGTCAAGTTGTTCCCAGCTATATATATATATATATATATATATATATATATATATATATATATATATATATATATATATATATATATATATAAACTGGGATTAATGAAACGAAAGGATGAACTGGGTTTGTTTGACTGTCTTGGCTATATTAACCTCGCTTGAAGCGACAGAGGCCACTAGGCTCACAAATAAAATTATCTGAACATTAATCAGCGACTAAAACAACAAGCAAGATGGTGCCACACTAGTTTGGCATCCTGCGACCTATTTGCCTCAAAACTTCATGATGCAAGACAGCCATTATTCTCTGGCAATATAGATGGCGGTCGCGCTTGTTCTGGCGGTGTCTTACGAGTTGAAGAAAGACCGACTTCAATTTTGATGAAATATTCGGTGAAAGGATGACAGAAAGTACTATAAAATATGCTGGTGTGACACTGTCTAATTTCGGAGTTTAAGGGATGGGATGGCGGGAGGGGTCGAGGAGGGGGAGGTACTGGGAATGGGGTGGAATATGAAATTTAGGCGAAAAACCCAGCGCTGGAACTTATGAGGTCATTCAGCGCTGAAAGGGAAATTGGGAGTAAGAAGGCCTGAAAGGTGTAACAGGACGAAAACCTTAGGAGAGGGTGGAAAGTACGATGGACGCTGCAAAGAACCTTAAGTAATGCCTACAGTGCACCACGTAAGGTGCACTGACGGCACTACTCCCCTGCCAGGGGAAGGTATTGGGGATCAGGCTTATATAAGGTTGTTGGCGTTTGGAGCAAATTGTTGCACCTCATGCGAGAAAATATTAGCAACCCTTAAAGATATGACTACCAAAGGCACAGAAGTACCAAGGGCTAAACGCTCCCGTGTAAGTATTACGAAAATTTCATGGTCTGTTCACTTCAAGTGTATTACTTTGTGTCTCGTGCAAATGAAAACTGCATATATTGACATGGCTGTATGAACTGTTTTCTTCCCGCTGTATATCGCACAAGAATCAAACGATACTTTCAGAGAGAATGGGTTTCTTTGACCTAGCATTCATCTCTAAAGCATAGTTCATTCATCTCTAAAGTACAGTTCATTCATCTCTTAAGCACAGTTCATTCATCTCTAAAGCATAGTTCATTCATCTCTAAAGCATAGTTCATTCATCTCTAAAGTATATATAGTTCATTCATCTCTGAAGCATAGTTCATTCATCTCTAAAGTACATATAGTTCATTCATCTCTAAAGCATAGTTCATTCATCTCTAAAGTATAGTTCATTCATCTCTAAAGCATAGTTCATTCATCTCTAAAGTACATATAGTTCATTCATCTCTAAAGCATAGTTCATTCATCTCTAAAGTATAGTTCATTCATCTCTAAAGCATAGTTCATTCATCTCAGTTCATTCATCTCTAAAGTATATATAGTTCATTCATCTCTAAAGTATATATAGTTCATTCATCTCTAAAGTATATATAGTTCATTCATCTCTAAAGCATAGTTCATTCATCTCTAAAGTATATATAGTTCATTCATCTCTAAAGTATATATAGTTCATTCATCTCTAAAGTATATATAGTTCATTCATCTCTAAAGTATATATAGTTCATTCATCTCTAAAGCATAGTTCATTCATCTCTAAAGTATATATAGTTCATTCATCTCTAAAGTATATATAGTTCATTCATCTCTATAGTTCATTCATCTCTAAAGTATATATAGTTCATTCATCTCTAAAGTATAGTTCAGTCATCTCTACAGCATAGTTCCCTGAGGATATGCCATAAAAGTCAAACGATCAGAGAGCAAAAGGATGCGACAAATACTGTAAAAATCAATGAATATGTTCTGCAAAAGATGGCAGGAAATACTGTCTGGAAATAATGTGAAAGTCAAAAGATCCTCAGTAAGAGAAATTATGCTCTAGATTTAGCAACGTTCGTCTTGCAAGCTTATTTCACATCACAAAATGTCACGGTGAAAGATGTGTTCAGACAGAAGTATTTTGCAAGTGTAATTCGGAAAAAGAAATACTCTTTAAATTCTTGAAGAGTTTATATATTGCCCGACTTAATCCTTTGAAATTGTAACAAACATTAATTTCCACATGAAATATACTTTAAAATATGCTCCTTAAACTGTATATTCTTTTTTATCGATTTCTAAAAAGAAAAAATTTAGTTTCGGTTAATGTTATTCTGAACTCATGAACTATAACCTACCATTTATATACTGATATTATTTTTCAATTAAACGTAAGAAGCATTTGATACAGCACACGTGTGATCAATCCCTACATATAAACGTATAATTGCAAGAATCGTATTTTCAAAATAATCGTCCTCCTATTTAAGTAATGAGTACAATGTTAAAGTCTTTGCACTGAAGTTTTTTTCTGTTTTCATTAGCACATAACCAGTAATATACTGTTGGAGGATTGCACATTTATAACCATGCTAGAACGCACATCATCCCGAAATACCACGTTCCAAATCACGTCTTTTTAAAGGCAAAATTCAGAAACATGTCATGGTCACCACCCGTAAAACCATGTACCCATTACCGATTTAAATGGCTACGCAATCTGGCTACCAGTCTGATAACTTATCAGTTATAATCTGTTTGCTCCGTGGCTGCTTAACCAGCTGTCGCTGGTGAGTCCTTTAAAATATTTAGTAGTGCCTTTTCACACACCAGCACAATCTTCCTTATCTAAATTCGATAGCGTTAACATTTTTGTCTTTTTATTCAAAGCGGGTCATCGTCACTAGAATGCTTTTCTAGTCATGGTTTACAATGTAGAGCGGACAAGAGGCACCGGATGACGATGCGAATCAGCGATAACCCCCTTTTGCAACGTAATAAAAAAAAAAAAGGGAGAAAACCAAGCGAGTAACTAACTGCGCAGTTCGGCGATGCTTGTAAAACCGTCTTGTCTCTTTGTGCTTTAACTTCATGGTGAGGTTTTAATTATCCTTCTCTGAGACTGATGAAAATGACCTCACCCTGTTATCTGCCCAGAGAGAGACTGAGAGAGTGAGAGGGAGGCAGAGATTGAAGATTAACTCTTATTAAGATTGGGTACAGCATAACGACTGGTTTTCTCCTTCGCGTACTTCAGATTTACTAGAAGGATTACCGAAAACAAAGGAAGGGTATCGCATTATCCAAGGAGTAGTTATTACAAGTCAATTATGCAATCTGAGGGTACCAGTTCTCAGAAGGGCGGGGTCAGCGGTTGGGAGCAGTTGTTGATACTGGCAGATAGATCATGCCTTTGTAAATTTTTATCAGGATATCATTTGTCATTATAGCAAAAGAATAACGACGATAAGGTCATTGGAATTCATAACCCAGATTTGCATTTACAATAAGTCTGTCTACTATGTTGATGAAAGGATCTATTCAACCCTAGAGAGGTCTGAGATTCACTTGAAGCTGAGCTCAAAATTTTACTTCTACAAAATTTTGGGCTCAGTTCAATGAATTTCAGATTTGTCTAGGGTCGACTAGATTCTTTTATAAACACGTTATACAGACTTCCTGTAAAACTTCTAATTAAGTTTGCCACGGGATATCAAAAAACCATGAAAAGGAGAGGGAGAGAGTTGTGATGAACTGCAAGGAAGATATTCACACAATAACCGGAAGAAAGCAATTTCGAAATAACGCTCCCAATTCCACACGAATATATAAAAATATTGACGTGTGATGATTCCGGGATAATCATCGATAATACCTGTGTATTGCAAAGGGGGCGGAGGAGCGGGGGGTCTATTTTATACTTGCCGAAGAAGAACTCTCTCAAAAGTCTTGAGGAATGATTCGGACCTCAAAACGTGATCCGGTCAAATCCGGATTAGGCTGGACTAGTTAAGGACGACGGAAATGTAGCACGAAATTTCTTCGACAGGTCTCCTTGAAAACCAAAGGACAGTTTCCGGTGCAAATGTTCATTCCTAAAATTTCTGTTCGGCGTTTCAGGAATCACCTGCGTACTGCTAGTAGAGCTGGGTTTAGCTCCGTATACCAGAGCTATTTATATATTTTGCGAAATCTTAAGGGGGAGAATTTTTGAAATACCCTAGGATTTTGAAAGGTTACGGACTCAGCCGGAGGAAATTGAAATATCTTAGGATAGTAAGTTATAGGACAAATCCTAAACGGATTCAGGTGGGGGGGAAACTGTGAAATATCCTGGGATATTTCACGGTAGGCCATAGTGCATCACCTGGAGGAAACTGAAATATGAAAAAACCCACAAATCGGAGAACAAATATAATTAAGAAATCCACATACATTTTTTTTCGGAGCTTTATGCTCCCTCTTCAGTGTGGAAGATGGAACTTGACGCCTCTGAAACAGTATGTGGATTTTTAAAAATATATTTGTTCTACAATTTGGTGTTTTTTTTTTCAACTTTCAAAGTTCTATACTAAATTGTTATCATTAAACTTACATATCCTGGACTAGTAAGCCAACAAGCCAACGCCCAAGCAGATTCATTTAGAGGAAACTGTGAAATATCCCAATTAAGTTTTGTGGAGGTTTTATTTGGATCCAGATTCTGTTACAACCCCTTCTGTCTTTTAAGACTGCTAACCACAAGCTATTTGATTTAACAGCAACGGCTGTGACTTACCCGTATTGGTTTTGATCTTCCCTGAGAGAGAGAGAGAGAGAGAGAGAGAGAGAGAGAGAAAGCAGCAGTCATCTTCATTACAGACAATTAGGGAAAGAGTTGACTTTATAAACTGCCTCATATCTTGATATCTAATTTACAATTTATATAAACACACACACACACAAACTGGTAGACTGCTTTCTTTACAGATGCATCGTAACAGTCACGGAGAGAGAGAGAGAGAGAGAGAGAGAGAGAGAGAGAGAGAGAGAGAGAGTTTCGTGACTTGTCCTGCTGCAGCCTCGAGGCTGTTATAATGCCACAGGCGCCCCAAGATTGGGCCACTAATGACTGTCTGATTGGGCATGATTGGGAAGTAGCCTCTTCGGAGAACTGGCGGGATTGGTCGAGGGCGAAGGGATAGGGTAAGAGGTGGGGATGGGGATGGGGGTTGGGGTTATGTTCTATTCAGGAGAGAGAGAGAGAGCTAGTTGTCGAGCAGTTGATAAGGTGCGGTTTTTGATTGCTCCTTTAGATACGAGAGTGGCAAAGGGCGCTGAATAATCTAGGGAATGAGACGGTATCTCGGTAATGATGATGAAGATGGAGACAAGCTTTCCAATTCTTTACGACGTCTCATTTTTTATGTGCTTGAAGACTATGATGCGCATGAGCGCAGAAAGCGATCTTCTGATCTAGCACGAAAGGAATTCGTCAACGCGTGCTCACGCACACGAACAGGGATCATGTCATGTGCAGTAGAAGGAGTAGAGTACGAACATTACCGGCTAGACCTCAAATCGTACCCGAAAGATCACGACTAGGACATTTCTCCCAGGTTTTTCTGCACAAAATAGACGCATATTAGAGGAAAACATGAACATTCATAATATCAGCTGTACAACTCTTTGTTTACTTAATTAAACTGGGAAAGAGCATTAACCTTATCTAAGGCTTTCATGTAATCCGTAGATAGTTTGAATTAGATAATGGAAGAGTTCTAGTTTGTGTACATGAACAGTGGGCACAAGAAGTTACAGCATAGAATTAGGGGGCTAAAGTTATTCAACGAATCTTTAATATTCTGCTGCATAGAGAACCAAAAACTGAGTGTTTGGTCTATAAACATATAAAAAAATGTGACAGACAAGTAAAGAACGTTATACAAAAGTAAAGGAAGATTCTGAGTCGAAAGATCATAGTGATGTAAAAGAGCAATGTCAGCAAAAAAAAAAAAATATATAAAAAATGTGACAGCCAAGTAAAGGAAGATTCTGAGTCGAAAGATCATAGTGATACAAAAGAGCAATGTCAGCAAAACAGCGAAGGACAACAAAAGATCCTGGAAGACACTAGGGTGAAAGAAAGGTCACAAAAATAAAGGGCTAAAGATCTCGGCAGACACAGGAGACATCGCGCCATGAGATACTTCAGCAAAATTGATGTACATGGTCATAAATACCAGAGAGATATTGGGGCCAGGGAGGTCAGAAATCAGAAATGGGCTAAGGAGTCTGGAACACATTCATGAGAGCGAGGTTCAGAAAATAAAAGGGAAGAAGCCTTTGAAATCACCCGAGGTGAGAGAAAGGCTGGCAAATTACAGGCTAAAAACACCAGAGACATTGAGTCAAGAGGAACAGCAGTAAACTGGCCAGGACGAGAGAACCAGGACGTATAGATGATAAAGATGTTGGGCAAAACAGAACCTGGAAAATATTAGAGCTAGAAAGAGGTTTGAACGTAGGGATGAAGAGGCGGATTAGTGGGAATGAAGGGCAAAAAACCTGTAAGAAATTAAGGGTGGGAGAGGGACTAGTAAAACAGAGAGGGGAATAAAGAAAACGCAAAATCTTGGGAAGAGAGAGGTGAACATGCCTGACCTGGAAAACACTGGAATTAGAGAAAGGTTAACGAAATAGACAGACGAGGAATAAAGAACAAGAGGATATCGGAGTAAGAGAAAAGTAGCAAAACAAAAGCATACACAAGTTACAAGGCACTGGGTGAGAGAGGTTAACAAAATATAGGGATAAAGAACCTGGAAAACATTAGTGTAAAAGGAGTTTCCAAAACATCGAAGAAATAGAACCGGGAAGAAATTGGGACAACACATTTGCACATGTTAAATTGATAAATAAAGTAAAAAGTAAGTGATAGTTAAGTTGAGGGCGACCACAGTTAAAAGAAAAGTACTTTATATTGCAGAATCAACTTAATGTTATTGTGAAAAATTAAGACACGATATTAAGAAGTAGAGAAAAATTTGGATACTGCTGTAGAGAGGCATTCTTGCTGGTTAACAGAGATGAAAATAGAACCGAAGTGACAATGAATACCTGCTGTTCCGTGGCGCGGACAAGCCAAAAAGTAAGAGATGAGAGAGAGAGAGAGAGAGAGAGAGAGAGAGAGAGAGAGAGAGAGAGAGAGAGAGGTCAGAGTTGAGCTCAATTTAATTGTGGTGTAGTAAAATCCACGTCGAGTTGTACGTAGAGTAATAACAGCGATCGTATTTGCCCCCGGTTCCATAACATGTTGCTTCTCCTGGGGGTATATCTTGACAGAACTGGGTTTACTCTCTCTCTCTCTCTCTCTCTCTCTCTCTCATGCACAGACAAGCAAACAAAACCACAGGGGTTAAAGGTAGAAGCATAACCGATGAAAGCAAGTCTGGTGACCTTTGCTTGCTTGAAATTTATTACTAATTGTCACTTACTTGAAATTTATTACTAACTGTCACTTACTTGAAATTTATTACTAATTGTCATCAGGTACAATCGCCCGTAACTGTGAATTATTTGTACAGTGTAATGCTACTTCAAACAAGCAAACTGCTGAGATGGCTTTTCAACTTTAATACGCCGTACGCCCGTAAGGATTCAATTCGCAGTACGACGTACTTTTTGAGCAATACGCACATAACGCAATGATACCCTAGGCGGAACCAGATCAATAAATAAAAATAAAATAAAAGCAAGTGTCACTACATGAATTGCCCACGGGAATCTCTTAAATGCCCTCGGGCATAGACAATGGAAGTTACATATCACCCTGGGGCACAGTGTGCCTTCCGGCGTCCCCCGAAGCGAAGGATTTCGTGGAAGCATTGCAGGTCGCACCTGCAAATGTTGAAATGAACTTTACTACTACTACTACTACTACTACTACTACTAGTATTACTACTACGTATCAAGATTTAACAGTAAATAAATCTTTATAAATCAAATTAAACTTTTGTCACTCCAGCTGTTTCTCAAAGTGAAGGTAATAACTGGGCTTTCCTTCCCTAGTCCAATTACGCCTTAAAGGCAACACCAGTCTGCCTACTGCAAACGCTCGCGCATCAGCGGATTGTTTACTGTTTGCAAACCCGGATGGAAAACATCCGGAAGCATGATGACTTTGTTAGGAACTTATCGACAACTGCTTGACAACAAAGGCTGATGCTGGAAACAAGCTGACTAAGGAATGCACAGACAAGTCTCACGGACTTGACAACTGCGCTGTTGTCAATTCTCTTAGCACCTATCAAGACCTGACACATCTCTTTATTAGTCTCAAAGAGAGAGAGAGAGAGAGAGAGAGAGTCTGATAATCGTCATGGTTGCAAATGTACGATTCTTTATTGATTAAATCCAGGCACTGAGTACTTTTATCACACCCTTTTCATCTATTTCGCCGTTTTCTTAAAATAGGGCCAGGTTTTGAACCTGGGCCTTTGGTTCAGCTACAACAATAAACTCTGAATAGACGACAATGAGAAAGAGTATATTTGTAAGCGATTGTGAATGTGTGTGTGTGTGTGTGTGTGTGTGTGTGCGCTGGCATATGTGATTAGGTATAGAAATCATAAGGTACATATGTCGAAAACATTTCACAAAGCTATTCGAGCAATACAGTGAAATTTCATCAATCTTTCGTTATATAATTTTTTTCCCAAAAAATATAAAAAATAACAGATTTACGCCATGAGAGCACAAATGCTTTGTCTCTCTCTGACCTTGAAAGTTCGGTGTTTACCAAAGTATAGAAGACAGCTGGGAGAGAAAGCGACCATCGTGCACGGTCGGAATAATAAGCATTTTCGCTTGGGAACTAAGACTTCGTTTTTTGGTTGGAAAACAACAGCGTAAATTGTGTGAAGCTATCTCAAAGGAGGCACATCTTAGGGGAGAGAGAGAGAGAGAGAGAGAGAGAGAGAGAGAGAGAGAGAGAATTCGCTCCCCATTTGCACATAAAAACAGAGAGAGAGAGAGAGAGAGAGAGAGAGAGAGAGAGAGAGAGAGAGAGAGAGATTTGTTCTCGATTTACACAAAAAACACAGACACACACACACACACAGAGAGAGAGAGAGAGAGAGAGAGACTGTCCTCCACATAAACGTAAAAGCAAAAACACAAACTTGCAGAGGTACAATTTGGTATAGTTACACACTAAGACAATCAAGTACATACAGGCATACGCACATACAAAGAAAGTCAGTTCTTATAGGCACTGTCGCCAACCAACGGAAGGCCACCTACTTGGTTTTCCCTACTGAACAAATTCGTTTTTGTCTTCTAGTTTTGATAAAACCGACGTGCGGCACAGATACCGAATACAGAATAAATTACGAAATACAAAACTTCATATCGTCCCTGTGTACTGTATTACAATTTTACATTGTATGGAACATTCTCTATTTACGAATTGGATGACAGGGAGGTGCCAATGCACATTTCTGACTAACATGGATAGTAAGTATGCATAGTATCTACGGTATACTGATTATGACTCAATTTATGGAAAATTTTGGCCCACTATTCCCAATTTTAGATACCATACAGATAGGGCATCCTTCTTTCACGAGAAATTCTTTCCAATGATTGACTTTTTTATCACTCCAACTGTCTATGCTTGTAAGTCTGAAAGAGAGAGAGAGAGAGAGAGAGAGAGAGAGAGAGAGAGAGAGAGAGAACACCATTAGAAAATTACAAATTCCAACCAATGATTGACTTTTTATCACTCCAACTGTCTATGCTTGTAAGTCTGAAAAGAGAGAAGAGAGAGAGAGAGAGAGAGAGAGAGAGAGAGAGAGAGAGAGAGAGAGAGAGAGAGAGAGAGAACACCATTAGAAAATTACAAATTCCAAATTATAGTTTTCAACAGCTGCCAAAACGTTGCAAATAATATGCAGTAGAATAAATGCTGCTTAAGAACTAGGCAATGTATACCTCACAGAACAAGTATTGTAGAAAATGTGAGAACATAATCATTCTTCGGTAACTGGAGGTTTCTGAGCTTCAAGATCGTGTCGATACATTACCATTTGATATATGACAAAGGAAGAGGAAGAAGAATAATCATCACAAACACTTTCCTTTGGAAAACAGAACAAAGTATGGGAGAGATGCTGTTGACCTTCAGGAAAGCGAATACGTCATCTCTCTCTCTCTCTCTCTCTCTCTCTCTCTCTCTCTCTCTCTCTCCTCTCTCTCCCCTCGCCTTCTCTCCCATCTGGTAGGAGGATTAGCTGAGTTTCGCAAGGGGCTTGAGGATTACGTTTCTCCTAGATAACTGAAAGCTCAGATGCTCTTTTGTTTATGTCGCAAAGTTCTTTCGTGGAAGTCCTCTTATTGTCTATTTCGATTTTCTTTTCAAAAGGGACCTTCTCTTTTTAGCATTGCAGAGAAATCTGGAGACTGCTGATGGCTGGAGATGCATATTACGTACGTGTTTATGGTCTTTCTTAAATATCTTAAAACCAAAAGCTGAACATTAAAAATACGAATAACTACTGAGACCAGAGAAGAATCCTTAAAGCAATTCAGAATTATGCAGAATAAAGAAATATAAATATTTCTTTGGGGTAAAACGACAGAGTAAACCAAGCCCCCAGAATGTGGGACGTATTCTTCAAAGACAAATATACGATAAGTGCATATATCTGTTTGTTCTCCCAAAGTCTTGAATAACGATGACATGTTTGTCCTTGAGAGCATGAAAAACCCGAAGCTCTCATTTTCATATACAATGGTAGCATTTTATTCGCTCTCTCTCTCTCTCTCTCTCTCTCTCTCTCTCTCTCTCTTTAAATACACGTGACTTCTTCATCACGGAATGAGAGAGATCACGACTACGAGGAACTGTTACATGGAAGTCTTCAGCCGGTCAAACTTGACATCCACCCTTGTGTTGGGAAACATCGTTGCCCCTGGGAGATCCAAGGAAGTTGGGACCAACGTGATTTGCAAGTCTGACTTCGGGGGAGGATAGAAAGTCTCCAGTAAGAAGTACTTGGGCACTGACGGCCGCCCTTGTGATACGGAGCAATGTCCTCCTTGGGGAGATCCAAGGAGTCTGTGATTCAGATTATTTTACAGCAGCAAATTTGGAGGAGGCATGGAAGCCTCTCAGCGTGAATTGTACTACTGTAGCATCAGGGTGGCTGAAGATTTCTGGAGCTCTCTGGAATCAGGAAATTTGTTAATCGTTTTACAAAACAATAAACCTTCCTTTGAATTTTCAAATTTCTATATTTTAATTTTCAGTTCTTGGTTTTCAGTCATTTTTCCGACTGACTCTGCTTTATATTAGAACGTAGTTCCTGTGTGAACTAGAGCAGACCTGAAGAACATCATCGATTGTTGAAACAGCTACCGACTTGAGAATGGATAAACGTAGCAGTATTGCAGCTGCTTTGCTGATCCATCCTTGGAGGCTGAAAAGCACTGGAGGCGTTTCAGACCTTGCAGGTGAATTGTGGAAGCCACATGTGCATTAGCACTTGGAGGAAATGAAGAAAAAGCATGCAAGAAAAGAATAAAACTGTGGAAAGGCATGGAGAACCCAGAGAGATGTGGAATGACTGTTTACCTATGTTGGGAACTTCGTCACTTCTGGGAGACTGAATGAAGTCTGGACGAGCTCAGTTTGCAAGTTTGACTTCAGAGGAAGGAAATCTTGCCAATGTGAACAGTCTTGGGCCTTGATGGCTGACTTTGTGTTAGGGAGGTTGTCCCCCTTTAGGGTATCTAGGGAACATGTGACTAGTTTACTCTACAGGTGTGCATTCGAATAAGGCATGGAAGTCTTTCATTGGGAGCTTCAGACTTTTGAAACTCCTCGGGAGCCATGGTATTCACCAAGGGGCATTGTAGAATGGGAAATTTGTCAATCCTTTTTTTTTTTTAAACAATGAACTTCGTATCAATTTTTAAAAATTCTAAATATTCACTTTTCATTCTTATTTTTCGATCATTTTTCTCCTGTACTCTGTTATATAAAGAATCTAGTTCCATTGTGAATCTAGATTAGCCGTGAAGAAGACGAGAGGTGGCTGAAACAGCCGTTAGCTTGGGAAAGACTGAGTCAGAAAAGAATAAAATACACATACACACACACACACAGTACACACACACAAAACTTTATATATATATAATATAAAATATATAAAAGTTTGTATGCAAAAACTTTCCCTTAATGAAACTTGATATATACTGTATATATTATATATATATATATATATATATATATATATATATATATATATATATATATTTATATATATAAAAGTTTGTATGCAAAATTTCCCTTAATGCATAATACATTATAGGTTAGGTTATATATATATATATAGGTTAGGTTATATATATATATATATATATATATATATATATATATTATATACTTCTGGGATTATTTTTACAAAGGTTAAATGAAGTTTTGATTATATTCTGATGAAAAGGTAAGTAATATTAATATAAGGGTTAGAGAGTTTGCAGGGAAGAGCTTCTCAAATCAGTAAGCACAATACATCCCAGGTTAGGTTAGGTTTTAGGTTAGGTTAGGTTACAGAAGGCACGTGGTCGATATAAAATGGGATTATTTTTAAAGGTTAAATGCATTTGATTATATTCAGGTTAAAAGGGTTGAGGCACACACACACACAATTGTATTTCTCTCGGTCATAAAGATAAAATATGATGATGCATTCCAACTTCAAAGTGAGGGAGAAAACTTCAAAGTGAGGGAGAAAACTTCAAAGTGAGGGAGAAAACTTCAAAGTGAGGGAGAAAATTTCAAAGTGAGGGAGAAAACTTCAAAGTGAGGTAGAAAATCTCAAAGTGAGGGAGAAAACTTCAAAGTGAGGGAGAAAAAACAGAGGAAGAAAGTACAGGTCTTAATTTGCCCTAGCATTTTCGCCCTCCATCTTGTCTCTGTGCAGAACAGGCCTTTGCACATAAAGGAGTACATCATATATATATATATATATATATATATATATATATATATATATATATATATATATATATATATATATATATATATATATAATGTATGTATGTATACTGTATATATCTCATATGTGTATATATATATATATAAATTATATATATATATATATATATATATATATATATATATATATATATATATATATATATATATATATATATATATATATATACAAACTTCAACTGATCTAGAGTTAAGTTGATAGACATTAAGATCATCTTGTCATGTCACTTGATGTACAGAGATTTGCCCTTGAGAAAACAAACGATAGCAATAGAGTCTCTTCTCACTGAATAAAGAAAAATGGAGATTCAAAAAATTAAATGAATATGTAAAAAAATCTGAATTCCTCTTTGTCTGCTCACTGAGAAGAGAGACTCACTCGGTCAGTATCTTCTCCTCCCTCAAGGACAAATCTCTTCTCACCATTTAGTGTGACTAAACGACCATAAATGTCTACAAACCCGGCTTTATGACATTTGTGGGTGTCATTGGCTCCCTCCCTTTCAGAAAATTCTAAGTTGTAACCAAGTACAAGCGTTATTTATTTGGGTGGACCAAAATGCACAAGCCGAGGAGGACCAGCCACTGGTTTTCGGGAATCCATATTTCAAATTTTATTTCTTCGATGAAAGTTGGAAAGTGAAGGTAGAAATACACGTTCACAAACGGCCCCCTCCTCCCTTCTTCCCCACCCCCACCCCCGCCAGCCCCACCCCCCAAACTACCCAAGCAAAAAAAGGTAAAAGTAAAATTCACACGCATGCGCAAAAGCAGAAACACCCAGACAGAGAAAGTGGGAAATTTGACCAAGAGGATTTTTTTAAAACAAGTTCAATATAATACGAAAGAAACTAGACTGAGCCACAAGAAATGTGATTTTTAAAGTTATTCGCTGTGTCTACGTGCATTCTAAAAGATGGAGGCAGTTCATTATTCTCTAAAGCGTCTAGAAAACTCAACATGCCAGCAGAATGATGAACTCTACATCACAGATTTTCTTGAAAACTTTAACAAAGAATAATATAAAAAAAAATTATTAGATATTATACCGAGCAATACAAGCCATACTACAGCAATATTACAAAATGTATTTACGCAAGACTTCATAGAAAGTCGAAACAAATTCAGATTAATAGTTCTGCATGGCAAGATCATTGAGCAGGAAATTGAGCAACAGCAATAGCTTTGTCTTATTTCTAAAATTACAGTGTCAAATAGAGAGGAAAGTTAGAGACTGCATTCCTCTGGCATGGTGAATAATAGTTTCTTTCACGAATACGTGGACGATATTAGGATAAGTGCCCGAAAAAATCTAGTGTCACTTATATTTTCTTTTGGATAAAGACAAGAAGCTGTTGTTTTTGAGATGATAATTCAATTCTGGACTCAAATCACAACTAAATTTTCGTTATTCCCACAGATGTGGCGGATCTTTAAAAATGACATCGTGAACATCCGTTGTTTAGTTTTCCCATAATTCTGCTTACAGCCAGACAGACGGAAATATATTCGGACTCAAAATACATCCTATCCGGTAGTAGAAGAAGAAGAAGAAGAAGAAGAGGAAGAAGAAGAAGAAGAAGAATATACAATTTAGGCCGAAGGCCAAGCGCTGGGACCTATGAGGTCATTCAGCTCTGTAAAGAAAATTGAGAGCAATAGGTTACAAAGGTGTAACAGGAAGAAAACCTCACATCTCCACTATGAAACAATTGTTAGGTGGGGCTGGAAAGCAAGATGGATGAAAAGGAATATGAATGGAGGTATAGTAAAAGGAATGAAGAGGGTTGCAGCTAGGGGCCGAAGGGACGCTGCAAAGAACCTTAAGTAATGAGTAATAAATATAAAAAGAGTAATAAATATAAAAATTGTCAATAACGTATGAAACGGTTAAGGCTGTTGAATTATCACAGAATAACCATATAGACGATTTGCATCCAATGCTGTGGCGAACTCAGCCTTAAATTGGCCCCCCTGAGAAAAGGCGGCCAAGATCAAATGGTTGGAGCTCCTTCTCAAATACTGTCATCATTCAGTTTGAAAGAACATTATGAGACGAAGGTTCTACGTGCCCACCCATCCTCTATTTTCTGAGTTGGTTGCATTATACTGAACGGTCGATTTAGTACAAAAGTCAGTAAAAGAAAAGTAAATTCTGTAAGAATAACAGCAGATAACAAAATTAAATAATAATTCTCGTGGGTTTAAAGAATCTCCCTCTCATCCGTTTTACAAAAAATGCCATTGTATTTGCCCCCTAAAATACTACTTTCTCAAGTGTAGCAATTACTAATAAAAAAAGAGCAGAAATAGGTCTGTATGAATATTGCACAGTAATTCCAGGGAGCAATTTTTTAAAACTAAGGTATACGTACTTTTATTAACAGCAGGGAATATTTTAATCGATTTGGAATACTCATGGAGCAACCTGAACAAACAACACTCAACTTGACCTTAACCTTTGAAGAACGCCAGTCTGTTATCATGCCACTGAAAGTTAGTCGTTTCACTGACATTTCAAACAAGTAAAAAATGCGGACAGAAAAAGTGCGGACGGACAGACAAAGCCGGCACAATAGTTTTCTTTTACAGAAAACTAATGCTACGGTCTTAGGATTATGAATCTGACACTTGAATTCATAAATTTGAAGAAGTCTGTATGTTACATTCATAAATCTGAATTCATAAATGTGAAGCAGTCTGTACGTTACATTCATAAATTTGAATTCATAAATCTGAAGCAGGCTGTACGCTGCAAAGATAAACACTATCCCCTTGCAGATAGATAAGATCAGAATTCAGTTAGGGGCAACTGGGATATAAAACCACTCTCCAAGTATGTAGAAGCAACGGTAAACATTCATTGGAGGAAAAATTTATTTAAGAAATTAATTTTCAGTTTCGGTGCGTCATGCTTTCTCTTCGCAATGAAGAGGGAGCATGACGCTCGAAAACTGTAAGTTAATTTCCTAAATATATTTGTTCTCCAGTTTGAGGTTTTTAGTTTTCTGAAATGAAAACTAATGTGCCGGCTTTGCCTGTCCGTCCGCACTGTTTCTGTCCGCCATCAGATCTTAAAAACTACTGAGGCTAGAGGGCTGCAAACTAGTACGTTGATCATCAACCCTCCAATCATCAAACATACCAAATTGCAGCCCTCTAGCCTCAGTAGTTTTTATTTTATTTAAGGTTAAAGTTAGCCATACTCGTGCGTCTGGCAACGATATAGGCCAGGACACCACGGGTCGTGGTTGAAGTTTCATGGGCCGCGACTAATACAGCATTATACCGAGACCACCGAGAGATAGATCTATTTTCGGTGGCCTTGATTATTCGATGTACACAAAACTCGACTGCGCCGAAGAAACTTCGGCGCATTTTTTACTTGTTTTTCAGATTTTCAAGTTCGATACTGATCACTTATCAACGACGATAATCATTGTTAATAAAACTCCCGCATTCTGTACTACTGATTAAATGGGACGTTCTAGTTTCTTATATAAACCTCGAATTAACCCCAAAGGCATTCTAGTTTAAGGAGAATCTGAACACTTTCAGTTCTGGAAATTTTGCGACAACCACGCGGCATCTTGTAATTTCGCAAAGAGATTGTATAAGGAACTTACAATCTACGACTTATTCGGGGTAACTCGAAAGCTGACATCAGACTCATGCGATATAATTGACTAAAATAAGTGGCAATCGTTTCATCGTCTGTATTGCCATCGGCCTTGAGACTTGTTCAGAATACAGTTACTACTGGAACCCCTCCATCAATCCATAAAAACTGTAGGCTAATCCCTGGTTTTTTAATTGATCGATGACAGTATTTTTTGTCACAAAAACTAGGCCCCATCTAAGAATGTATAAACAAAGTGATTATATTGGAATGAACGCCAGATATATATACAAGTACTCGTCATTACAGTTGACGAAACAAGCGTCACTTGAAAAAATTAAAAAAATTATTATTAGCGGGTAAGTAGTTCAAAAACATTTTTAAAAATGTAAGCGAGAAGGTTTTTTTAGACCCTTTTAATAATACGAGAATACCTCGACCCCGGGAGATAGACAACTCTCAAATAAGATGCTGTAGATCTTTTGACCCTATGGACTAAACAGTTAACGGGATTTTTTTATATGTAAGATATAATGTTACCCAGCATTACAACTCTGGCCTAAAATGGAAAACTGCAGTATCTGCAAAATTTTCGAATTTGAGATATGCCACCTATTGGGCTCGTGAGACACTAATACACAAGTTACTGCAGTTTCATAATGATTCTTCAGTGCTTTATTTAGGGGGTCCCATTTGCAGTATCTGCAAAATCAGTAGTAAGACTGGGGAAAACTGCAGTATCTACCATTTTCTCGGTTTTGTATTTTTGCATGATACTACAGTCTTCCATTTTAGGGCAGAACTGTGTTCATCGACGCCAATGGGTTATAAACATACCTTGACAAATGAAGATAAATAAATACGTAGTAATTACTACAAAAATGGAGACAAACTCATACCTTATTCTAAAGTCTTGAGCGTCATGAAGCAGAGGTCGAACTGAAGGAGTGAATTTTCTCTTTTCGAAGAGGCTAATTCGAAAGACAAATTCGTGCCATCCTGTAAACCAATTATAAGATGTTATTATCAGTATTATACAACGCCATTTAACAAATTGATTAAAATATGTTTACAAGAATAAAATTCAACCTATCGTCAAAGTAAGGTATTGCCATGTGATAAAAATAAAACCGTACAGCAAAATTCACAGCATAAAACAAGAAGGTTAAGACGAATAAACAATAATAATAATCTACAACGCAACAAAAACAATACAAAGTAAGACTATTTACCTCTAGAAATAAGGAAAACGGAGTAGCAGAATAATTCCTGTATTATGTAACATTGTCAGTGCACCTCATACGGTGCACTGCAGGCATTACTTAAGGTTCTGTGCAGCGTCCCTTCGGCCCCTAGCTGCAACCCCTTCCATTCATTTTACTGTACTACCTTTCATATTCTCTTTCTTCCATCTTACTTTCCACTATCTTCTAACATCTGATTCACAGTGCACCTGCGAGGTTTTCCTCCTGTTACACCTTTCAAACCTTTTTACTGTCAATTTCCGTTTCAGCGCCGAATGACCTCATAAGTCCCCAGCGCTGGGACTTTGGCCTAAATTATACATTCTATTCTATTCTATAATATGTAACAGGACCGACGATCGAAGCACTGCACTACCGTAAGGTCAATCGCAACTAAACAAAATTAGGGTCATTGTTTCTCCTCACGGGTGGTTCACCCGCAAGGATCCTAAAACCCTTTACAGCCACTTTTGCTCTTCTTTCGGAATCGATGTTTTGGTTTCTTCGTCCTCTTCTTCATCTTCTTCTTGTTTTCATTACTTGTTATTATTAACTTTCATTCTGTACACTTTTCATGGGGCGTGAGATAATGCTATGTTTTTTCACATTTTTCATGTGTGTGAATACGAACCAACTTAATTTTTTAAATTTGTTAAGAAATTCTGCCGCGGGAAGGAAATTATTGAAAAATAAATGCATGTTAAACACTCATTCTTCTTCGATAACTTTCATTAACACGGACTAATAACTAAGCTTGGTACTTAAACACTCTCTCTCTCTCTCTCTGTATATATAGGCCCTATACAGTATGTATATATATATATATATATATATATATATACATATACATACTAAATATATATAAAGTATATATATAGCGATGTTACAAAATGGAATACCCTACGGTTCTCAGCAAGCATCTTAGATGAAAGTTCCTACTAGCCCCTGCCTTTTAAAAAGCCTTGGCTGTGACCGGCCAAAGTCGACTAATTACCAGGTACCATATATCTCACTCTCAAGTCACCATAGCTGCCAAGGGTTTTAACTGAAAGTGCTGAAGTTTTCTCTAATTCAGGAATAGAACTTCGACCTTTGAGATGAACTATAATATATATATAAATATGTATATATACATATATATTACATATATATATATTATATATATATGTGCACATGCTTCCTCGCAGGGTTATATGTTCTTGTACGTGCACACGTGTATGTGTGTGTGTGGAATATTACAGAATAGTTTACATAAATTAATATAAAGTGCTTAACAACCACAAAGCCACAATTACACTTAATAGGGCGTGAACATCTGCTCTTCAAGGAACAAGCTTACTCCATAACTCAAGTCTCTATGAATTTGCGAATAATCATTTAAATTTTTGTTAATTATGCTGTTAAGCTAATTTTCAATAAATAATTCATCTCTGGTAAAAATCATGATTTTTATCTTCTAACTTAAATTAATTAGCGTTTGGTAGAGTCATCAGTAATAGATATGGATACGTGTTTCACTATTATTTTCAATACTATTATTCGTGTCTCTCTCTCTCTCTCTCTCTCTCTCTCTCTCTCTCTCTTCTATAAGTTGAAGTATATCCCGTAACATTTTCTCTTAACATGCAACTGTTTCTTCCTAATTTTACTTGATTTATTTTTTTTTTAATCGTGACGCTTTTCCGGAATGGAAGTCGGAAATGACTGACGTTTTCATTACTGTCATTCATCTATCTATTCATCATTTGTTGACGTTCGTTTACGTTGCCCTTTTGAAAACAATAATGCAATCGGAACGTTTATTTCCTGCTTATGTGCACTTTACTAGATTTTGCCCTTGCGCTTCTTGCCCTTAAACTTAAGTTGTGTACGTTTTTAATTAAATTGTTTCAATATACACGGAAAAAAGAGCCCCATAATACAAAACCTACTGGCATGGGTTGCCTGCTTATCCATCCAAAATGGCTGGTAGAAGTTGAAATACTTCCCAAAATGTCTTGCCGTCACCTGTGCGTTACCGAGGGCTTCAGCACGATCTTCATCCTCCTTTGGGAGCAAGAGCCCGTGCTGCTCATTACTGAAAAGTCTCCGCTGTTATAACTCACATTTACTCTATTGACTTTCGGGAATCAGTATTGCATGTTTGCATGTACCATTTGCTAACTTTCGGGAATCAGTATTGAATGTTTGCATGTACCATTTGCTAAATTTCGGGAATCAGTATTGCATGTTTGCATGTACCATTTCCCAAGCTTTATTTTAAGTTCAGTAACACATGGTTACCTTTCAAGGCCAAGGAGTCTAATGCTATCCTTGGCCCTCTTCTTTCATCCGGGCTTTGAACTGGCGTGAGTATCACAGCTTGCACAAGACCACCTAAATCCCCTTTCAGTCCATTAGGATCCCGGCGACTTAGAGCTGATGACGCAGACTTTAGATCCCATAAGTGGCAAGGTAGTCACTGACCTCGTTTGACCTGTGGCACTTGCGTCATTGATTGCTATTTGAATGTTGTATCCTGCACTGGGCAAGGGACACTGACTGCCATGTTAGACATTTATTTTACAGATAACAAAGGGGATATTGGTCTGATAATATAAAAGGTTACAGCGTCGTTCTGGGCAGAAGATTATTCATTCGAGTTAAGATTGGGTACTACAGTCTCTGTAGGCTTCAGCTCTGAATACAAAATATGTAATGGCTTTTGATGATGCAAAACGTATATAACGGTACTGTCTTACCAGCAGAAAGGAATACACTAAACTAAAAACAAAGGGAGAGAGAGAGAGAGAGAGAGAGAGAGAGAGAGAGAGAGAGAGAGAGTTAATTCTTTTCCTGGCGTTGATATTGTTTGGATGGGGCGCACGCTCTGTTCCTTACAGGATGAATCCTACCTTTCCAGAGTTCTGAATATGTAAATTTCCTATTGTGTTGGCAAATTTATTGCCAATGTGGGCTGTACATTACCATTGTAGTATGTTATGCATGAATTATTTCTGACTTTTTTTTTTTATTCTCAACTAAGTCTTCGTGAACTGAGCCCTCTTGGACATTCCAGTACCTTAATAATAGTTACGGAATCTCGAAACCAAATAATAGCAGAATCCATGATGTAACCACGTCTTGCAAAATGAGGTAAATTAAGATGACTTAGGCAGGGCTGTTACTAACCCTTATCTTTTTACTTAAGAAGTTTTCATTTCTCTTAGAGTAATAATTACCGTAACACTTACATTCTTTTTCTTTTGTTGATGGTATAGAATTCAAGGAGTATCTAACTGAAGGATGCCTTCAGAGACTTAGAAAATGACACCCTGATGATTGGTCCGAGATCCTGAATGTGGCCCGGAATGGGATACCAGGATTCGCTTTTACCAGGAGAAAGAGAAATTATCTTTGATTTGTATAGCGCTTCCGTGAGTCGTCTTGTTTATCTGTTCGGCTTTCGTGCCTCAGAAGTATAAGGTTGCGATAATTGGACTTCCGTTCCAGAAAAAGACGTACCTTTGCTTTTCGTTTTATTTTACGCTGTTGATCAATTTCCGCTCGTTGAGGAATTTGTGGCTGAAAGTATCCGTATTTGAGATGAATAATAAAGTATTGTCAAGATAGCTTTCTTTCTTTCTAATTGTCTGCCTATCTATCAATATATATATTTTATACAAACGCACATACAGACACACACATATATATATTTTATATATGTTGTGTGTTTGTGTAAAATATATATATTGATATATATGTATATATTTGTGTGTGTGTATTTGTGTATTTGTATAATATATATATATATATATATATATATATATATATATATATATATATATATATATATATATATATATATATACTGTATATATATGTGTGTGTGTGTGTGTACATACACACACATATATATGGTTTAATGTGATTTAGGTCTTTTAAATTTTCCTTGCCAATCATTAGACCGACATTGCTGTCGTTTAATCCCACCTCTAGCGTTAAAGCCACGTCTCTGGGATTTTAAGTACACGGATAGGAGAGAGAGAGAGAGAGAGAGAGAGAGAGAGAGAGAGAGAGAGAGAGAGAGACTCACACTGCTCTGCAGCAAACCTGAAAAACTAGGAGCTACCTATTTATCTACGTTCGCATCTTTGAGAAAATAAAAATTTCAGAAAAGGTATTTATAACCTAATGCTTAAGAAAGTGTGGGTTCTCTATGGGTGGAGCTGGACGCTCGAGAGAGTTGTGATTGAAAACGGAAATAATTTGGAAAATGAAGGGAGAGGAAAGCATA
Organism: Macrobrachium rosenbergii; assembly: GCF_040412425.1. Classification (NCBI taxonomy): domain Eukaryota; kingdom Metazoa; phylum Arthropoda; class Malacostraca; order Decapoda; family Palaemonidae; genus Macrobrachium; species Macrobrachium rosenbergii. The sequence goes on from NC_089754.1 coordinate 47,602,804, forward strand.
CGGGAAGACTAAAAGAGAACACGAAAATCTATAAGCGAGAACAAAACTTGAGGGAAGGAAGGCGACTGTGGATTTCCGTTTTTATGTTAATGTCAGTTTGATTCGTAACTTTTTTAATCATACGAAAAAGCATGGCTGACACGTTATATATATATATATATATATATATATATATATATATATATATATATATATATATATATATATATATATATATATATATATATATATATATATATATATCTTCCCATCTTTCCTGAAGTTGCTCTCCTAGTGACGAGTTTATATAAACAGCAATTTAACGTGATGCGATTTTAAAACTATATGATAACGACAAACAACTACAAAGCAACCAGGAACGAAAACAAACGCTTGATAAAGCAAAAAAAAAAAAGACAAGAATACCGAAGGAAAAAGTCACACAATCGGAAGATGAAGTCTAACAAAAGAAAACTCACAAAAAAAAAAAAAAAACTTTTTTGTGTCTGAGCTGAACAATACGATGAAAACACTTTTACCTTCGAAAGCCTTTCCAGCCTCTCGAACCCCCCAGCTACCCACAAGAATTCACAACAGTAGTAGTAGTAGTAGTCTCTTCGCAACCATCCGCTCTTCCACGCCCGCGCACGCACGCACGCACGCGCGCACTCACGCAATTTCCGTCTCTTTGATTCCGTTTGATTTGTGGCCCTATCGTTCGTTCTGTGTGTTGATTCTGTAACAATTGATTGGTTGACTGAGTTTCATGTATAAAAGCGAACTCGGTTTTTCTCATGATTTCTCTTGATTCTTTAAATAAATTTGAATACCAATGAAAATCTCATGGAGTCACTTCAGTATAATAATAATAATATAATAATAATAATAATAATAATAATAATAATAATAATAATAATAATAATAATAATAATCATTCATGATCCCTCTTGACCCCTTAAATAAATTCGAATACCAATGGGAATGTTATGGAGTCACTTCATAATAATAATAATAATAATAATAATAATAATAATAATAATAATAATAATAATAATTCATGATACCTCTTGATTCCTTAAATAAATCTGAATACTAAAGAAAATTTTATGGAGTCATTTCAGGATGATAATAATAATAATAATAATAATAATAATAATAATAATAATAATAATAATAATAATAATAATAATAATAATTCATGAATGATTCTTTAATAAATTTGAAATAGGAATTTTATGAGTCTCTTCAGTTGATTCTTAATAATAAATTTGAATAATAAGTAATAATTTTCATGATACCTCTCTTAAATAAATTTGAATACGACTGAGAATGTTTGGAGTCACTGCAGTATTATAATAATAATAATAATAATAATAATAATAATAATAATAATAATAATAATAATAATGTCACCACAACAAATGATGTGAGTGACATGTAGGATAAAACGTGATAAATTTCCAAAGAAAGGAAATGAAAAGCGGATGGAACAGCGATAAAAGCCAGTCACCTCCGTTTTGTATTGATACCGGAGATTCACGGAAATTTCATTCAGTTATTAGTAACAACCACGAAATGAACCAATGCGAGTGGGTTGTAACTATCATCGTCATCATGATCTCACTTAATATTAATCTTCTTTTAAACAAGTAAAAAATGCGCCGAAGTTTCTTCGGCGCAATCGAGTTTTCTGTACAGCCGCTACAGCGTATAATCAAGGCCACCGGAAATAGGTTTATCTTTCGATGGTCTCGGTATAATGCCGTTTGAGCAGCGGCCCATGAAGCTTTAATCACGGCCCGGTGGTGGCATGTCCTATATCGTTGCCAGATGCACGAGTATGGCTAACTTTAAACTCTAAAATAAAAAAAAAATATTGAGGCTATAGGGCTGCAATTTGGTATGTTTCATGAGTGGGTGCTGGATGATCAATATACCAATTTGCTGCCCTCTAGCCTCAGTAGTTTTTAAGATCTGAGATCGGACAGAAAAAAGTGTGGACGGACGGACGAAGCCGGCACAACAGTTTTCTTTTACAGAAAACTAAAAACGAAAGCAAAATTCTCTAAAACTTTATTTTCAATCCTTTTTATCGTAACGGAAAAAAGGAAAATTATGATAGGAATAAAACAGAAAAATGAACTAGATAAGTTTGAATATTTAACATTTAATTCCCTTTATTTGCCAACATCTTACAGATATCAAGACTGGCACAGAATAATGGAAACAGATTAACCAGGTACCAAAAAAAAAAAAAAAAAAAAAAAAATATATATATATATATATATATATATATATATATATATATATATATATATATATATATATATATATATATATATATATATATATATATATATATATATATACTCGTCTTTCTTTTAACTCGCTCTAAACTGGTATCAACAACTCCCTCCATCCTCTCACTTCTTTCTCTCTTTCTCTTTTTCCCAAATCATTGTTGAAGCGTATTTTTACGGTCATGCTGGCGAGAACGTGCTCCCCAGATGAATCGGAAGATGGGGAACACGAACGCAAGATGAACACACGAACGTAATTCTTCTTTTTTTTTTTTTTTACAGTTCAAGCGCTTCCTTATTTGATTTGTGATCCATTTGATGTGAGTGGTTTCTTTATGAAAAAAGTGAAAAAACCCCTTGCCTTACTATATATTTGTGTTTAAATACAATGCAATACGTTTCATATCCTTCCAAAGCAATTCTTGTTATGATGGTAAGGTACACCAGTTACCCTTCATTATATTTTTTAACATTCTTGCGAACGCTCATTCACGAACTCGTTGTTTTCATTGCATATATTCCATATATTTTTATTTTCCATCCTTTCTTGTAACTAAAGGAGAGAGAGAGAGAGAGAGAGAGAGAGAGAGAGAGAGAGAGAGAGAGAGAGAGAGAGAGAGAGACTATTTTAAATGCAGAGTATACCTTCCCTTGACATTTAGGCCACAATAGGAAGGTTGCATCACCCAAACTTTTTAAAAAGAGTTTCAGCGCTGCATTACGAAAACATCGTTCCCAATAAAAGCTTTCGTTTATCCGGGGTATTCGTTTATATTTAGATGGAACACTGAAGTATAACTTCTTCTGCATACATAAAGAGTTATACCCAGAGGAGTGTTGAGAGACAACTGCATGACTGCTCAGAACTGGTGTCAGTGAAAGTATTTGACCACAAAACAAAGGAATCTCTCTCTCTCTCTCTCTCTCTCTCTCTCTCTCTCTCTCTCTCTCTCTCTCTCTCTCATGTAAGGAAGGAAGTGAAAAATACAATCAGTTATGACAGGACGTTAGTGAAATGTAACTCTTGATTAAATCATGTCGATGAAGCCTATCAAGTGGAATATGTTTCAGTATTATGCTGTGGGTTCTTTCATTTGCTTATTATTAAATGGAAGATTTCTCCAGTCTTAAAACAAGAGTACCTTAAATCATGCGAGCCTTCCTTTCAGTTACCTGTTTATTTGCTTACTTAGGTATTCACCATTGCTTGTGAGACTCAATTTCATGTTTTAAAAAAATCGTACGGCAAAGAAGGAATAAAAAATAAAGTCCTAAAACTCCAATAACAGCACAGTGCATGAGCATTCTTTCTCTTATAGGATTTAATTGATTAGGCAATATTCGTGCGTCTAAATACTGAAAAATCTATATTCAAATGCACTGAATATATTTAATCCTCGACTGGCATATAATTTGATTTCGGCGTTAATTAACTCTTGCTATAATTTACCAATTTACCAGACTGATTGATCACAAACGACTGGGTTGACGCGATGGCATTTCTTAACAGTGCTAAATGAAGTACCAATTCAACTGATTGTCAGATGTTATTAGGTGATTAACGAAGAGGATATGATCCCCAGACATAATTAACACGTCATGAAGTTTGGCAACGGTTTCAGCTGATGAATAACGCCTCATAATAGCAAGCAATAGAGTGGGACGATCCGATCACCTGCGCGGAACTGATTGACGAATTACGATTTACGCACTTCTTTTATTCATCCTGAATGCGCCATTGCTTCAGCGACTGATGGGACCACAGCTACGAGTTTCACTCGTGCCAGAAGGTTCTGTTACTCTTTGGTCCCTCCTTTGTCTTTCCTCAACGAGGAAGTTGCGAACTCGAGAGTCATCTCGTTCGAGCAGACATGCAATGCTTCTCTCCACTGCATTTTCATCTAACCCGACTCTCCTGAAGAGGTGAGGTTTCTCAATACAGAGGAACTCCCCTGGCAATATCCTCTCGCAGTGATGAAGTTTGGTTTGGGCATCCATCATGCCCGTCTCGGGCTCCTTACCATAAGAACATGACATGAGAGGGGATTATCGTTTTTCCATGAGGGAGTTGAGGTCCCGGGTGCATTTTCCCGAGATGTAACCGAGTATCGTGACCTTTCCTAACCTAGGGGCATGGCAAAAAAACCGGGGTTGGTGCATTACTATAAAAAAAAATACATCTCGGGAATCTGCGTTCCGGGGAGAGAGGGTGGATGTTTAGGGACCACCCTGCTTAAACTGGATTTTGGAGGTAGGGAAGTGGGAGGAATGGGGAGACACACACACACACACACACACAAAACACAGGCAGAAAGGCAGCCAACGAAATTAATATAATGGATATCTGGCTCGGCTTCCTTTAATAGATCCATAACAACCACAAAAATATTAGCGTTAAATAGCGACGGAAATAGCAAGTGCGTCCTACTCTCTCTTCACTTAGAGTAATTAATTTTCTCTCTGTTTCTCCCCTCCCCACTCAACAGGCTATTAATCCAGTACCTGATTCGTAATCCGGTGGAGGACCGGTTCTGTTCCATCCTATCCTATTCAGGAGGGATGAGTGTATTCTCTTTAAGTGGTTATGAAGTGTCATCAGAGAGTATATTCAGCATTTTACTTCTTTGGGTCTCTTCATCGTTTCAATGCTTCATCAGTTCGAAAGCAAGATTTCTTAGTCATCCAAGAGGGTAGGGAAATGCCCATCCTGTGAGTCTATTACCGGATCGGGTCGCGAGATACCTCGTGTACATGGTATAGCCAAATATATTCAATCATAGGGATCGAGGGAGATTGAGGGAGGTTGTGGGAGGTTTGAGTGGTAAGGCGGCGGGGGAGTTGTGAACGCAGTGCATTCATCATTAAAAGGGGTGTCGATTTGTGCTCCTCCTCCTCCCCCATCACCCTCCTCCAATTCCCCATACCACTACCTCCTACCAAGGGGAAGAACGGGGCAACCCCGATACCCTCTCCCACGTGCATTTGCGTAACTGCACAAGACGTCTTTGGACATAAAAGCTCCTCTTTGGCGATAGAACACAAAAGGAGGTGAATATGAATGGTTTTATCGAAGCTGCCCCTCATCCCCGAGACCAGCTTTTTATGGTACTTAACACGGCGTCCTCTCGGAGAACCAATCCGCCAATGAGAATCCTGGGTAGAGGATCGTCTTCCAAAAAGTCGAGTTGTGATTGGCGGCTGAAAGCAACATCAACACACAAACGGAAGCGCTGGAAGATGATCCGCGTGCGGGGATGGTTTAGTTTCGGCTGACAAAGACTTGAGGTTTTTGGAGGAGGGAGGAGGCTGAGAATGTAGGCGGAGAGGGAGATGGTGGAGGTGGAGGAGGAGAAACAGGAGGAATAGGAGAAATATGAAGAGGTAGAAAAAATAGGAAGGAAGGAGAGAGCGTGAGTATCAAGTTACTTCTTCTACTCGGCTTTCTCCACCTCCCTCCCTCTCTCTCTCTCTTCATCGTGCTCCTTCAAGGACTACTACCTTCTCCTCAGCCTCTCAGTTGATCTTCCTCATCTCCTTATCTCCCGTGATCTATTTCGATCGCTCCCTGAAGCATCTGGGGTCATCTTTCTTATTACTCATATCCGTATTCTCATCCTGTACTTCCTAGTATACCCTGTATGTTATCTATCTCACTAATTCGTTCGTCAAAATAAGCCCATTTGAAGCTGAAGTTTATTTCCTTTCTCATTCATTAATTCACTGACAGATTTTGATTCAAATTTTAAAATGCTCTTCGTCCGTATTTTCTGTACAGTATTTTGTCTCAAGGGAATTACCAATACTGGTTAGTTACTAATCAAGGTGTAACTTAGTCCATTATGCATATTATGTGAACATCTTATTGCATTATTCGTTCAATATTTCCATGATTCCACTTTACTGGGTTCACCAAACCAATAAAATTTACATGACCAACTAACTTCATGTTTCATGAACAAAATATTTTTGCGCGACAGTGAAGTTATGATATTTCTTTTCATACAAACAAATCTGAAGTCTGGATATACCTGTAAAGTGTTTCAGTGATCTGTACAGCTGACACTTTCAAGCAGACACAACTGTTAATTTAATAGCATGGTGTAGCTCTTGGTTATGCCATCACACAACACCTGATGTCAGCTTAACTTTTCTGGTGTTGTGCATGAACCTATACACGGGAATCAAAAGAGATATATATTCCCGTCGTGATCGCCGTGCTGTTGAAAGTGGTTACTTAATAATTCTAATTAAAAGGTCTCTCGTTCCTTCATGTGGCGTCTTACCAAGAAACCAGTTAACTGCATATGAAAAGACTCAAGACTTATCAAAATCTTCCTTTCCTGGCCAGTGGGCTCCTTTGGTTGCTTAGCAAGTTTGATTTCGATATTTAGGATTGTAATAGTGTCTTCATTATTCCCTCTTTTCCTCTGCTTCAAGACTTTAATATCACTTTACTCTTTACATATTCATTTAGTTCTCCACTTCCATTAACTAAGATGCTTGAGAATTGACACTTGACCGGAGCTTACTGTAGAAATGGTTTTTTTTTAGCCACGGTAGGTTTCTACCTAGATTACGCCAGTATTTTGCTGGCACGGGCTCTTGCTCTCCAGCACCCGTAAGAGGATAGGTTCCTTTTGAACACATGAAAAACAAGGAGAAAATGCGCCGAAGTTTCTTCGGCGCAAGCGAGTTTTCTGTACAGCGTATAATGCTGTACGACTCTCAGCCTTGGCCCATGAAACCCTCAGCAGCGGCCCCTGAAACCCTCAGCCGCGGCCCATGAAACTTTCAGCTACGGCCCATGAAACTTTCAGCCACGGCCCAGTGGTGGCCTGTGTTCTTGGCACCTAGAGCAGTGCCAGACGCACGATCATGGCTACATATCAATTTGCAGCCCTCTAGTCTCAGCAGTTTTTAAGATCCGAGGGCGGACGGACAGACAAAAAGCCATCCAAATAGTTTTCTTTTACAGAAAACTGAAAAGGGGAAAATATGTCATTTAGCGTCTGGTGTTAATATAACCCCTAAGATCCTCCTAACTATGGCTTTCTGTATCTGTCAGGTTTTGATAGTTTTCAGCCTTACTAGGTTCTATTTGAACACAAACAAGAGAGAGAAAAAAAGAGAGAAATAAAAACTAAAACTAACTTGGGCCCGGAAACGACAGCTCAAGAAATGTAAAGACGTTATAAGCTCTTCGTGAAAATTACAATTCTGCTGTTAATACAGACCTTTTGAATACGGAATATGAACAATCTTCTCATGCAGCTGCTATCCAAAACTGCAAATAAGCAATATTACTACGTTTGACCTTGGATTCTTGAAGATAAGCTTATCTGGTTTGATAAAAGGGATTAACAAATTTTTACGAGCGGACCAGCGCGCCCACCTCTCTCTCTCTCTCTCTCTCTCCTATTGTTGTGTTCGCTATGGTGAAGCCCTCTTTCCATTCATCTTAACTCTGTTCGTCCCCCTTCCATCACTTTTATTTTTCTTTCAATTACCTCCCTAACAATATCTATCTCAACATAAACGCGATGAAGTCTCGAATCCAAACACATCCAAACACCCCTCTGGAAAAACAAACATACGAACCGCCTCCTTCGATATACTGTAAACCTTTCTTGTTCCCCTCTCACAAGGGCCTCAGTCATCGGGGCGCCATTGTTTCGTTATTCCTTCCTTCGCTGTGATGGGATTCCGCCTCTCCAAGTGGGAACAGACGAGCCAAAAGAGGATTCTCCTGTATCTCGGCATTAACGAGCCGTTTTCAATGGACCGTTTATCTATCTGTTACTTCGTAGCCATGGGAAGTTGGAGGTGGCGTGCGTCTCTTCCTGAAACTCACGTTTGGGATACACCTGGTGGTTAACTTTATAATCCACGAGCTCTTACTTTGGTCTGTGACAAAGCCTCTGTACTGTGGTTTTCCAGGCTTCAAGTTAAGTTTCTTTGCTTGAAGGTGCAATTATAAAAACAATTTTCGCTGATAGTTTTTTTTATTACTGCTTATCTATCTATCTATCTTCTTTTAAACCTTACCTACCTTATCTATCTATCTATCTATCTATCTATCTGTCTATCTATATATCTATCTATCTATCTTTCCTGTTATTTGTTTACTTTAAAATTTATCGGTCACATATACTGTTTTTATTACTTGTAAAATCAGTTTTACTATATTGACCTATATTTCTTTTATATACATACATTTTCATGCTACAGTCTTTCCTTTCCTTCCTTTGTTCTTCCTTTTCCTAGAACATGCAAACAAATAAAAATTTAGCAGAAGCGAATAAAAGCGGGAGAAAACGAGGATAGGCGAAGAGACATGATACGACATCGTATCCACTCTGAGGTCACTGACCTCTGAATGGCAGTCACTAGTCACTAGTCAATGAGATTTACTGATCACCGCGAATCCTATTGTACTCCCAACCGGAGAGAGAGAGAGAGAGAGAGAGAGAGAGAGAGAGAGAGAGAGAGAGAGGCGGTGAACTTGCAAGCGTGACTGCAACGGCCTTGTCCAGTCGTGCATTTTGCTGAAAGAGATGTAAATATGCTAATGGACCATTCAGGGTGGATTTGTTGCTGGATTTTTTTTGCCCATCTTTGTAAGAAGTATAAAAATAACAAACACTCCACATAAGGCACTTATACATATATTTTTTGCATATATTGCTTTATACTTCATGCAACGTGACAAGGTGGAGGAGCAACTCCGGGCCATTACTCCTCATAACCTCTGACGCGGGAAAAGAAGTTCACTTATTCAGTCAGTCTTTTTTGCCTTGTTCCAAATGAATGTACAGTAATAACAACAACAACAACAACAACAACAACAATAATAATAATAATAATAATAATAATAATAATAATAAAAATAATAATAATAATAATAATAAAAATAATAATAATAATATTAATAATAAATTCTTGATAAAAGTCTCAGTATACTAAAGACGAAGATTTCATCATTCCAAATGAATGAACAATTATTTTTAATAATAATAATAATAATAATAATAATAATAATAATAATAATAATAATTTGCTAGAGATGAAGATTTCATTAGAACTGTTAATGGTATTTCCCTTTTTATCTCGTTGTTGGACATTATTATCTACTCATTATCCATAACCCGTAACTATGCAATACAATAAAGAAGTTATTTTTTCTATATTTTTTTCTTATCCAACATAGTAATTAAGCCCAGTAAAACAACAGCCAGACATTATATTTAACGCTTTTGAAAAACAATGTTTTAAAACGTGACACACCAACTCATGTAATATTACCCCTGTCCTACATGCAGCGTATATTTAAATATAAATATATTTCTCTCTAGGAGAAAGTGGACTTTTAAGATTCTCTCCTTCGTGCCCCCAATAACTAAACTGGTTTATCTCTGAAGTTTTAACTCTCCCCGAACTGAGCGATCCCATATGTGGATCGCATTTGCAAGCTTTGAACCCTAAAGACGAGGCCGCGTCTTTGTGCGTCCTAGAATGTTTAATCTTTTCTTTCTTTTTTTTTTTTTTTGGTTATTCCGCCGACGTGAACTTATTCCGAGCGTTTGAGGTCAAGTTCTTTTTTTTGGTTTTCCTTGTTTGCGTACGATTCTACTGTAGATTCCCATGTTTTTATATTACGTAAGATATCTTTTTGTATCTTTTGCAGTCTGTACGATTTTATTTATTTATTCATTAATTTTTTATTTTTTCCTTTCCAACCTCCGATCTTTTCTTTCTGTATTTCCTATTACCTTCTGTTACTTCTTTCAAACGGTCATATCTATTTGTTTATTAATTTGTTAATTTAATTTTTCTTTTCTAATATCTGATCTCTTCTTTCAGGTATTTCCTATTACCTTTCAATACTTCTTTCAACTGAGCATGTGCTTTGGAAGCTTGATTCTGAAGTCAGTGACCGCTGTGGGATTCTTCTACATGAAGAGGGTTCATCCCCTGAATAATAATAATAATAATAATAATAATAATAATAATAATAATAATAATAATAATAATAATAATAACAGGATTCTTATATCTTCTAAAGTTTTCAGCAATTGTTTTGATGATTTTTACACGAAAGAGGTCGAGGCAAATAGCTCCGTACGAGTTTTTCCAACGTCGGAATTCCTAGAACCTCATGATTTCGGCAAACATTACGCGACTCTGTCTGTCTCTCTGTCTGTCTATTAGTCTGTCTCAGAAAACGATGACACTTTCTCTTCTCCTACAAGACAGGCGTGCGTCATATCCTAAAGGATGTGATGAAACCTTGTAGGTTCGATGTCTTTCGTGTTTTTTTTTTTTTTTTTTTTTTTTTACATCTCAGACGAGCTAGAAATATGCAGAATTTCACAAATGGAGCGATGGATGATTTCTTGCAAAGCTTACCTATTTTCTTTCTCTCTCTCTGTCTACATATATATACATACATATGTATATATGTATATGCATATATATAATATATATATATATATGTATATATATATATATATATATATATATATATATATATATATATATATATATATATATATATATATATATATATATATATATATATATATATATCCCACACACACACACTATATACATATACTGTGCATACTTTTTATAATCATTTGAATTATCTTATACTCTACATCTCTTATTGTCATTGTTATTCATCATCTCTCTCTCTCTCTCTCTCTCTCTATATATATATATATATATATATATATATATATATATATATATATATAGAGAGAGAGAGAGAGAGAGAGAGAGAGAGAGAAAATATGGATGTATGAATAACAATGGCAATAAGCAAGTATGTATATATGCATTAAGAGCATAAGTAAGAGACGCAAAAAAACCAGGTCAATTAGCAATTCGAATCCAATTCCTTTCCATCACCCGGCCGCACGGTGCAATCACGGGTGGGAACGCCAACGCTCCGCGGCGCCTTTTCGAACTGTGTAATGCACTCGCGAAACTGAGCTCACGCCCATGAATCTTCGCGTGGGCGTTGGCACGTAATGGCTGTGAAACTCATTCCCCTTCCCCGCAGTTGGGTGCGATAAAAGCAGCTCCAATTGGTAGTTAAGAAGAGGTAGTTTACGCTGATTAGATGAGTTTCATTCCTGAGTGCTTGCTTGAATATTGTCGCTTTCTCTGCTTCGCGTGAGTCGTGAACTGGGATAATTGATTTTACTGCGTGTAGGTTTAACCGAGGGAGTAGGTTAGTAACAGGTACTTTATCAACACGACAGACACGATTAGAAAAAGATTAGGCTCATATAGGAATAGGAAAACAAATTTATATAGATATATATATATATATATATATATATATATATATATATATATATATATATATATATATATATATATACATATATAAGATATATACATACATACATACATAGATATATACATATATTTATATTTATATATATATAGATATGTATATATGTGTGTATATATATATATATATATATATATATATATATATATATATGTGTGTGTGTGTGTGTGTGTGTGTACATCTGGTGTGTGTGTGTGTGTGTACTACAAGAGAGAAATTCACAGTGGGAAAATAAGTCCGGAAACGGCTCTGTGCATGAAACTTTCTTTTCTCAGGTCATGCATACAAAGGCAAAAAGTAAAACTGATCGAAGATGATCATCTCACAAACAGCAGCCCACTTGGAACCATCGAAACAGAGTTGTAACAGGAAATTGGAATTTGCTCTTGGATAATGATTAGAAAAAGCTCTCTCTCTCTCTCACTCTCTTCTCTCTCTCTCTCTCTCTCTCTCGGCGCACCATGGTAGTTGTGAAGCCAGATAACGTGCAATCAATCAGTCAATCAGTCTCTCTACCTGTAATTTTCCTTCTATCTCTCATTTCCTTAGGAGATGAATGAATATTTTCTTTATATTCAAAGGCATATGAAGCATCCTACCTATCTTTCCAGCTCAGTGGTCTGGTTAAACTATTTTAATAATAATAATAATAATAATAATAATAATAATAATAATAATAATAATAATAATAGCTATCGCCTTATAATAATGAACTTTCCCACTACTAGCCCAACCATGCAACATCGTAAACATTTCAGAGAATTGAGAGTTTGAAGTATCTGGCGTCAAAACTGTTCAGGCGAATGAGAAATATTTTTTACGTGAGAATGCGGTCATTTCCTCTTGTTATCGGGACTAGGAAATCTTGCAGAAAGGATGAGACTGATGTCTCTTATGGGAGAATCCCGAGTATGCCCATTTTGGAGAATTCCTCGGGATATAACTCTACTGTTGCGCAATACCCGCATCAGAATAAGAACAGGGCAAATTAGTGGGTAATTTGACTATCCCAGCAAATATAAATATATATCTTGGTTCGTTGGCCGTCTAAAACCTCTGAAAATGATAGGATGATAGATGTCCGAAAATTCAGTGAAAGCTTCTTCAGCCTTAGAAATTTTCCTTTTGCGGGTGACTCATCCGTTGTAATTTCTTTAATAAAAGAGAATAAATTTCTTTGTTAAAAGGTCCTTTACCCGTCTGGTTCGTTACATTTCTCCGTCTATCCTTCAAAATTAAGTGATTTATGTTTTCGACTATCTTTTGTTTATATTAAGTGACGAAGCATTTCAACGCAGTTTTTAACAATCCTCAGTATCAAAGCCAATGCACACTATACCAATATGTACTCCATAAATACAAATAAGAAAGTGGGAAGTTTGATTACACAAATGCTAAGGTATGCTTCTAGAATGGATGTATACTTTGCACGGATTTACATTTATAGCGCCATCACATTTCTAGCATTGAACTTAAGTTTTTAAAGTAGCATCTCATTTCATCTATTAAAGGAGGTAAAGGAAATCTGATAAGCGTCGCCTGAGTGACATGCGATAGCGACTATTATGTTGAAATGAATTTTAATTTCATTATTGTACACTTCAGTTGACTAATTCAACGGGAGTAAGCGGTGGACTTCCTCTTACAAAATGGCATGTCACGTTAAAACTACTGTTACTAAATGGGGCACTACAGGCTATGAGATTACTATTCCCAGGTCTGAAACACTTAAGTCCTCCTGTAACTTGCGAGAGGGGCTACACCTCTTATCTTTGATGTATCCTATTCCCTGTGATCAAAACCAAATCCAGGTGGAGCGTTGATAGTCTCAATATATATCCAGTCTTTCATGTGTTACTTCTTTTCGAGAACTCTGGAGGAAATCAGAGTGTAATGTATACAGATTCTTTACCGATTTACGGAGTTATTAGTAAAAAAAAGTAAAAATGCACCGAAGTTCCTTCGGCGCAATCGAGTTCTCTTTACATCGTATAATCAAGGCCACCGAAAACAGATCTATCTTTCGGTGGTCTCGGTATAATGCTGTATGAGCCGCGGCCCATGAAACTTTAACCAAGGCCCGGTGGTGGCCTATCCTATATCGTTGCCAGAAGCACGATTATGGCTCACTTTAACCTTAAATAAAATAAAAACTACTGAGGCTAGAAGGCTGCAATTTGGTATGTTTGATGATAGGAGGATTGATGATCAACATACCAATTTGCATCCGTCTAGTCTCAGCAGTTTTTAAGATCTGAGAGTGGACAGAAAAAAGCGCCGACGGCCAACCAAGCCGGCATAACAGGTTTCTTTCACAGAAAACTACAAAGCATAAACAACGGAAAGCTGACATCAACTAAATTGTTTTCTTCTTCTTTTCTTTTTTGCGCCAGGTAGAGTGGTGAGGTGAGGATGGTGCTGGTGGAACTGCTAGCGGGTCTTGGAGGCTTGGTGAAGGTGAAGCACAAGGCCGATGTTGATAGTGCCGTTTTCAAACTTCACTATCGCCTCACTGCCACTATGCTCTTCAGTTTCTGCCTCCTCGTAACTGCCAACGCCCTGGTGGGCGATCCCATACAGTAAGTACGTCAGTTTTTACATTCTCGCAGCTGCCACTGGCCTGGTGTGTAATCCCAAACTTAAAGCACATCGTAGTCTGCTTGCTCATGACTGGCAATGATCTGGTGATTTCAAACTTAAAGCACATCGTAGTCTGTTTGCTCTTGACTGGCAATGATCTGATGATTTCACACAGTAGTACAACAGTTTTTGCCACCTCTTGACTATCAATAACTTGGTTGGCGATCCTGTACAATAACTACAACAGTTTTGGGGTTCTTATAACTGCAAATGCCTTGGCGGGTGATTCCAAACAGTAAGAACACCAGTCTCTGACCTCACATGATTGCCAATAACCCGGTGGGCTATAGCCTATGCATAAAGTACTATGGTTTTGGCATTTACTGTAAGTTTATAGCTTACTGATCTCAAACAGTGAATACAGATCTCTTCCTATGCACTGGGAAGAAATCCAGTTCAATAAGTACAAACAGTCTTTGCCTCCATGTAATTGTCGACATATTGGTTAGTGATCTTACACACTTAGTGTGAGAGTTTTTGCTTTCTTATTTTATAATACATTAATTATAATAATTTCAGAGCCTCTGAAAGATTTTTACTCTGTATAAGAGATCACATCAAAATCTGTAAATGGTACTCAGTGCGATTCAGTTGCCATGCATGAAAGGAAGATATCATGCAATGACCATAGCATTCCCAGACATTTAAAACTTCTTAACTTCCACTAGTCAGAATATTTTTCAAGAAGGAATTAAATAAATGAGTAAGCAAGGAATACATCATGTGAGCGAGCCTTTTAATCAAGAGCTGAAGTGACACGGATAAGAGGCAAAGCAGATATGATCATGATTATTTTCACGGTTGGAGAATTACTCTTTTTAAATCTTGGTGTCACGTCGGTCTCCTTACTGACGAAAATGACAGCAGCGAAGATATTTCAATCTACTGTGGTTTTCCTGCAGAATTAGCAACGAAGTCCGTCACGTTTCTGTCATCTGATTGGACAGAAGATATAATATTTATTTCTTCCGTGTGTTAGTAATCATATATCAAAACTTATTCTAAAGTTGATGAAGGTCTCCGAAAATCTTGGCACTTTAAGTAAAACAATTTTTTTTTAAAGGTACTCTTGCTGTTTCATTACTTTCTGCCTATTTCTCTAACTTTTTTTTAACGGTACCGTGAAAGAAAAGACGTAATTTTGAAAGTCCTAAGTAGCTGTTATATTTATCAGAGGCAAAGCGTCAATATTGACTGTATTCGTGGGAATGTCATTATTGCTTGCTACAAACACTTCAGTTGCAATACCCGAAAGCGAAGTATTTAAACCACCAAACAGTTCCTTTTATAATGAGTCAGATGGTTTTTATAACAAATGCCAACTGTGAGGCAACTTCCTCCAAAAGTTAGTCGCTTCAAAAACGTCCCTAATGAATGTATCTGTAAGTTTTCACCATGCCAACGCATACCCACATTTGCACCTCCTGCAATTTCCTTGCAATATGCAGGGATTGCACTGTCTATGGTTCTTTTTCCGAGAATTCAGACAGGACGCATTTCGGAATCCTGTTAACAAGGACAACTATAGCTTATTCCAAAGACAACTATAGCTTCAATTCCAAAGACAACTACAGTATAGCTTATTCCAAAGACAACTATAGCTTAAATTCCAAAGACTACTATAGCTTATTCCAAAGACTATAGCTTAAATTCCAAAGACAACTGTAGTTTATTCCAAAGACTACTATAGCTTATTCCAAAGGCAACTATAGTTTATTCCAAAGACTACTATAGCTTATTCCAAAGACAACCACAGTTTACTCCAAAGACAACTATAGCTTAAATTCCAGACTATTATAGCTTATTCCAAAGACAACTATAGCTTAAATTCCAAAGACAACTACAGCTTATTCCAAAGACTACTACAGCTTATTCCAAAGACAACTATAGCTTAAATTCCAAAGACAACTATAGCTTAAAATCCAAAGACTACTACAGCTTATTCCAAAGACTACTATAGCTTAAATTCCAAAGACAACTATAGCTTAAATTCCAAAGACAACTATAGCTTAAATTCCAAAGACTACTACAGCTTATTCCAAAGACTACTTAAATCCAAAGACTTAAATTCCAAAGACAACTATAGCTTAAATTCCAAAGACAACTATAGCTTAAATTCCAAAGACTACTACAGCTTATTCCAAAGACTACTATAGCTTAAATTCCAAAGACAACTATAGCTTATTCCAATATCCCTTTTTCAGCTGTGTCCATGATGAAAACCCGAAGCTGCAGGACAAAGTCGTCAACACGTACTGCTGGATCCACACCACTTTCACTCTCCCCAGGCACATAGACAAGGGATACGGCAAAGGTACGTTTGTCTCTGTTAGCAATAGTCTTCTCCCCCCCCCCTCTCTCTTTCTCTCTCTTTAATGACTCCGCTACTGCAGAGTGATCTCTCAAATACTGATACTTTCCCGTTACGGTATTCATCAGGCCTTGGGAGGTATATCAATATGTAAATTTTATATACATACTGATATACTTCCCAAAATATTATATAAAATATGTATATTTTATATACATATTTTTTATAATATTTAGTGCAGCCTTTTCTCTTTGTTTCACACGAGTCAGTACGGATAATTAGCAGTTCCAAATGTTCCCAGAACCTGTGAATTAAGTACTGTTGATTCCTATGTATCCTGTCAGTGTGATTGGAATGATGCCCACAGGATTTCTGCATGTGATATCATTTTTCGGACATAGAGCAAATGCAAAATTGGTTGTTATGCATTGTGGTACTCTCTTCACAGAGCACCAGCATCCTTATCCTGTTGAGGTGCCACATTATCATATTATCGAGTACCGAAACCTTTCCTTGCTTTTACTGTAATATTTTGATATGAGCTTCCTGGCGATATTTTTTATGCCGAGGCTCATAAATTTTCAGGGAGCAGGAACACTTTAAGACATCAAGCACCACTGTTTTATCTTTGTTAATTTATAATTTTGCTTCTTTTTTTATTTTTTCACAGGGCATTCTGTCATGCAGACGCATTTGCGCTTGCCTTATGCAGATCACCATAGATAATATTAATTTGTTTAAAGAAAATAAATGAAATCTCAGGCTGTGAAAGTCAGAGGAAGTCGGAGGAGATATCGAATGACGTCTTCATATCTATTTTACCTGAACGATTGAATGCATTGATAATAAATACAATTCTTGAGCTTTCTCCATTTATACTTAGAATCTTGTGGGATTTGCTAGTTCACAGGAACAAATATAGGTATGCCCAAGAACATGCATTTCTAAATATTACTGTATACTGACCAATCTATTCAATTTCAGGGACAGGTATCGTATACCCCGGCGTGGGGCCGCACACTTCTTCCGATTCCCGCATCTACCACGCCTATTACCAGTGGGTCCCTTTCGTCCTCTTTCTCCAGGTGAGTTGATTATGAAGTCTCCACTTCAGACAGACTGAATATACCGTTTGATTTAATTCACTTACGCGAAAAACACACTCTTGAATACGAAAACAGATTATAGGCATATGGTAAAAGTTAATTTGCTTTCTTGACAAACAAACTACAGCAGTTAAAGAAACACTGGAATCTTTATGGCTGATTTGTATGTATGTTGTAAAGAAATTTATCATACGAACTCGATTAAATTCATGAGAAACCTCAGTGTTTATGACTTAATGCTAACACCAGTTCTAAAAAATGGTTCATTCATTCACCGCTCATTCGCAAAACTGACATGTTAGACAGTCATGTGGTAAACTTATTACTAGATAATATCTAGATACTAAATTTTCTTTCAAGAACAATCAACCCATAACAGAAAAGGTATTGGTAGTTTTTTCTGCCTCAGATAATCCTGAACTTTTTTAGGACGACTCTGTTTTCCTGGTTATGACTATGATAAACTCTAGGAAACGCTCACTAGGAGTACTTTTTTCGCAGCTTAAATGCAGCTTTTTTTTTTTTTGTTAAGATACTGGAACTTTTCATTGACGCGATATTGCGTTTCTTGATGACATTCCTAAGATGACATTGAATCATTCTGCTGACAACCAGCCGCCTTGGTTGTCCAGTAATTGAAGAAAAATATACTGGCCACAGTGTATTTACAGTATATCAACCAGACACCTTGGTTGTCCATTAATGAAAAAGATACTGACCACTATGTATTTACAGTATATCAATATTTAATGGGACCGTGCATGGAAAAAATGGACAAGGCATCACAAGAGCAAGTGAAAGGATCACCTCCGTAGACGCTGTTTATGTTGCCTGTGTCTTCAAGCTTTGTAAAGGATTTTTAATTTCAAGAGGAAATGCAGGATATGTAGTCTCAAAGGCTTTCAGTACACAAAACTCTTCCCTTTACATTTTCATTGATTGAGAAGGTGTTTATTTGACTGTGGTGTTTAATGAGAACTTTCTTATCTTTCTTTTGCAAGTCTGGACATAATGATCTTAACTGGTAAGTATGCTAATTCTTTATGCATTTCTGGATTGACAGTAATTTTCCACGGGTCCATCTCGGTATTGGGCCTCTGGATTATCATGTAGTGAACAAATGAGCAAAATTATTATTAGACTGATACATAAAAAGTTTCGAAATTATTTACTCTACTTCAAAGTACACTGCAGTGCCTGAAATTTGCAAATTACTTTGCTGTTCGTGTCGTGGAATTCTGCGTAATAATCACAAGGAATTTTTATCATTCTCTTTCCCCATTATTCTTATTCTTCATCTCATTTTACCAACCGTCTTTTGATATAGGCTTTTTCTGTAAACCTTCAAAATGGAGAACCATATTCAGTAGTGGAATACATTGTCTTTCTCCTTTTTCTTCAGACACATGTGATTCCATTTTGAATCAGCAGGTTTCACAAACACTGTTACAGTGATTTGCACCATAACCGTATAGGAATCCCTCTTTAAAAGGGATTCAACGTCATCATAAGACGGCTAAATTGGGACCTGGATAGTGCTGAATTCTTTCAGATATCTAATTACTTGTACCTAAAACTCCAGTGACTCCATTTCAAGGTCGACCACAATGCACGTCCCCTTGAAGTTAATAATAACAGAAATTCCAAAGGAGAAAACATCACAGTCTACTACCCTATAATTACAAAGTTTTGGCAAAAGGGTCATGTCTTTGGCACGAGAATATGATAAAATAAGAGTAGCATTATGGGCAGAAAATGCAACCTTGATGCTGCTGTGTTTTTGCGATGAGAGAGAGATAGCAGCCTGCAATGAAATAATCTTGATCTTTTGTGTCAGTTAACTAACCTGTCAGTTCAATGAGGACTACCACTAATTCTGGCTTCAGTGAGAGCTCCTTACATTCATTCTGCGATAAATGATGTCAGTTGGGCTTCTTGCATGAAAAAGATTTGCTTGAATGGTTTTATTTCATGTCTCTTGATATAGTGTGAGAGCATAGCATATATATATATACATCGTTTTATTATGAAAACAATTCTCTTTCTTTGCAGATGGGCATCTAACCTCCGTACTGTAGAAATTTATAGAATGATTCCATATATTTTTATTTTGATAATGATAGATATTTTGAAAACAAAGTTTACTGTACTTTTCATTCATTTTCATTCAGTCTCCTCATTGAGAAAGCAGCTTTTGAATGAGTAACATAGATAAGAATATTCTCTGTGAGAGTTATATTAGTTGAGACTAGTGATGACTAACACACGCAATATATACATCGATCTTTGTTCTTCCCACAGGGTTTGATGTTCTACGCACCTCATTGGCTATGGAAGACCTGGGAGGGAGGGAAACTCGAGTCTATCGTGATGGGTCTTTCAGTACCTGTAATGAGTAAGGATGAGCGCCATGAGAAGATCCAGCTCTTGGCCGACTACCTGCGCTCCTCCATCCACCACCACAACTTCTACGCCATCAAGTTCTTCCTGTGCGAACTCCTCAACCTGGGGAACTCCATATTCAACATCTGGTTCATGAATGAGTTCCTGGGAGGAATGTTCTTCACTTATGGCATTGACGTCCTTCGGTTCACAGAAACCAATCAAGAAGACAGAACTGACCCTATGATTGTGGTGTTCCCAAGGGTCACCAAGTGCAACTTCAATATGTACGGCCCCTCAGGGTCGATTGAGACCCATGATCTCATGTGCGTTCTCGCCCTCAACATCATCAACGAAAAGATTTACGTCTTTCTATGGTTCTGGTTTGTTATTCTTGCAATTATCAGCGGCCTTGCCCTTCTGTACCGCCTCATAGTCCTGTGCATACCTGCCATCAGGGTGGGGCTGCTTCAGAAGAGAGCGAGACTGCACTACAAGACTGGACTTGACGTTGTCTCAAAGAGACTCCAAATGGGAGACTTTTTCTTGCTGTACCTCTTAAGCAAGAACCTCGAGCTTTTGTCCTTCAGCTCTCTGATAGAAGAATTTGTTGCGAGGTTAGGCACTCGTCGGGTGCACCCTGACCTTGAGGTCTCTGCGCCTCCTGCCAGTACCGAGCGATTTCACTTGATTAATGAGCATGCGTGACATCTGTTGCTGCCGGGACACGTCTGTTCTCAGTGTGATCATCTGCGAGATCAGAAAATTGTCTAAGTGTCCCCTTTCACAATGTACACAATGTTCATCTATGATACTGGTACCATGAGAGTTGAGATCATTCTCTTGCTCTAATGATTTGAGTATAACGAGCAAACAAATTGTTCCACAAGTTGAGGGAGCAACTAACAATAGGCTGGATCTACCTTTTGGATGTACACGCCCATTAGATGTTATAGATACTTTGATATTTGCAATTATTACCGGGTCAAAATCAACTCTATGTTAAGAAAACTTTATCTGACGATCAGACCGGTACAATAGCTGCATGGATGATGCATCTATTCAAAGAAGAGGCTTCAACTACTCAATGGTAGGCATTCGATACACTGAGATGGATATTGTACTTGTGACCAAATGCAGCAGATCAGTTCCATGAGGGATATTTCTCGCAATTATTGCAATGAATTCAACATGGCATTGCAGTCACACTGAGAACATGTTTTGGCAGATGGTTTTATAAAATAGCCACAAGCAGGTAAAAGCTATGACATGAAAGCACTGGCAACAACGAATCTCAAAGCAAAAATACCCCAGGTATTTTTGAACATCTTGCAATGAATACCTCGATGGTACCTAAGTCAGATGTGTGAATTTTATGTGCATATTATAAACGAAGTGACATAGATAATTGATTCATGTTAATGGTGTTCTTGATATATATATATATATATATATATATATATATATATACATACTTATACATATATATATATCGTATGTTTCCTTTGAATTAATGATGACCTATTATTACAGAGAAGTAAGATTAATTCTGTTTCTGGTGACAATGACTTCCATCATTGCACATTACATATAAAATGATGAGCAACAGGCAGGAAACTGCTTAGGCAAACTGGTTCTGTAGTTCCCACAGTCAAGGGAAAAGGATCAGTTCTGGGCAGTAACTGGTTTTGTCCATCATGCCAGAACAGAGTTTCCTAGAGAATTCCTTTTACTCATTTGCATATTACCAGTTTATGGTGAAATGGTCGAGGCTAGTGTACAGTATTAATTTTAGGTGGAAATAGCTGTAAGGTGTTTTGAGCATGTTATGTTATATTTATTTAAACTAGAAATGAACTTGTCGGGCCACAATATATTCAAGGAATTGCTGTTTCCCTCGAAACACAAAAATTTATTTTGTTGACCTACTGTGTCTCTGTCATAATGACAGGTTAACTGGATGTTAGCATTAAGGTAACTATGGATGGTGTGTGTGTGTGTATATTTTTATACAAATGGCTTAAATTTTTCTGGGCATTTCTCTAGTTTTAGCTGTAACAATAGCCATTTCTTCAGATGTATTGGCAAGTGATCAAGGTAAACAACACCGATTGCACCACAGCCTTGCGCAATTTGGTTAATGTGTGGGTGAACTGTCAGGTAGAAAAGAACTGGGAGGTGCCTGAAGGTCATATTATCAGTTTGAAACACAAATGAGAATTGTTTTAAAGAAATTCCAGAAATTTTGTGAGGCTGTCTGACACATCAAATGATTATTTGACAGAAGTTTTCAAATAATTTGGCCGGGCATTTTTTAAGATATACAGTTTTTTTATATTTTTTTATTGATTTTAAGAATGTTAAACTTTGTTAATTTTTATCTTTTCGTTTTATTTTATCTGATTTTAAAGTGCTTTGCGTGGTCTTACAATGAGCTTTAACAAACTTTCTCTTCATGAATAGTAAAGGGAAATTTTCGAAATTTCTTAAATTAAAAGCTCGTATTTTTTTTTTTATTTCAACTAACAAAAAATAAAAATGCAGAGTTAATTTCTCAAAGACTGAAGTTTCGTTTTAATCTTTCACCATTACACTTAAAACCATTAACGCTTCAATACAGTTGAATTCATGAAAAACGTCTTTTGAGAAAGATTAATTTTAAATTTCATTCACTTTTGCACAAATTCTGCTTGCTAATGTAAGATTGCATTCTCACATGCTTTCCTCCAACAAAAGAGCAGTAGGCTATTCAGAGCACATAATCTTTACAATAAGATATCTTTTGAGCCCTTCTGTACTCGAAAACAAATTTATTAACTTGATTTACCTTTATCTCCTCGCACAGACTTTCCTAATCACCCAGGAGGTACCGTTTCGGGCTCGTTTGTAAGATTTTATACGGAGGGTTCGTGTAACTGTCATCACACTTTCGTTCTTTCTCAAAATTTCGCTTTGACACTTCACATCGGAATGCACATGAACGAGAGAAACCACGCCTCACGTACGTCAGCATAGCTAACTTCTCCAGTGGTGGGACGTTCTTCTAACGAGACTAAAAACTGAACACACTAACTTTTTCCTCACCACTGCAAACATTGGTTTTGTGTTCATTTTATCACTAGGGATAACAACCGAGCCACGAGTTCCATGTGGGTTGACAAGGCATTCTGGAATGGAAGTAACTTAAGAAACTCTCTCGTGACTCTCTAATTTTTCTTCATTTTGGTTGCCTAATGTTCTTCTAACTTCTTCCTATGCCTTTACCGATTGCTTACACATGACATGACGGAAGCACGGAACACAAAAAATCACGACAGTCTACTAGACGTTAAGTTAAACTGAAGCACGGCAACAGGGGAGAATAACGAGTTTTTACCCAAACGAGGGAAACAACTGATGACCATTTTCCCCACCGCCAAACAATGATTGAATGAAAATGTCGTAAGCGAAAGAAAAACTTGAAAAAAATACACAATAACTGCGTAAATGGTGGAATTTATACGTCGAATTTGTAAGCTGTCCTCGAAAAGGGGTCCCTGGCTTGGCTGGGGTCGATCTTTTCTACCGATCTAAGGGGCAAAGGCATGCGCAATTTGCAGAAATATCTTATATACTTCTGCCATTGGTGACATTGGTGACAAGGTGGACTACGGGAAAATGGCGGAAACAGAATTTTCGTAGTTGCACCCCAAAAATCGATTTGTTACTGATAACATGACCTTCAGTGAAATGCATCCCATAATTGCAAGGACTTGTATAGAAGAAAAGAAGCTGACAGCTAGCAGAAAGCTCCAACTAAAATGAGACTCTTGAAACAAAAATCATCGAATTTAAGACATCTACTTCTCATGAGAGTATATAGTCCAGTGGTTCTCAACCTGGGGGCCGCGTCCCCCTAGGGAGGAAAAAAGTAGACATTATTCTTTATTATAAAAAAAAATCGTTCAATACACAACGGTCCCACCAGAAAATAACCTAAATAAATGTTGTGTCCTATATTGTTTGTACAGAATTCATGCTCAATAAAATGACTAAGAGCAACCACATATTTCCTTTTTTCAATAAAAGCGGGTGGGAATTTTATCTATTTGGCTGGAGATGCAAGGGGGCCGTGGCGGGGAGGACCAACCTCTAAAGGAGGCGTGATAGTAAAAAGGTCAAGAACCACTGGTATATACGGAAAACTCTCAAAGAAATGGAAAAACTACTGGGTCTTTTGAGAATTAACCCAAAGATATCGCAGTAACAAAGTCAGCCTGAGAGAAGACTGGAGCTACGAGCTTCCCCAAACATTCAGGCAAATGTT
This sequence comes from Macrobrachium rosenbergii, assembly GCF_040412425.1. Lineage (NCBI taxonomy): Eukaryota > Metazoa > Arthropoda > Malacostraca > Decapoda > Palaemonidae > Macrobrachium > Macrobrachium rosenbergii. Next base: position 47,627,189 of record NC_089754.1, read on the forward strand.
AATTCTAACACAAACATCGTTCTATAAGAGACGGCTAAAATCAGAAGAATTTGTTTTTGCTAATGATTAAAAAATATAAGGAATGTTTGTTGAGAAAATCACAAGGAATTAAGTCAGTTTACAAACCATCATGAAACACTTTTTCCTGCAATATGGAAAAGGAAGAATAAGCATCTCGCTTATGAAAGATTATCTCCAACAGTCAGTGAGAGTTAACTGAAGATTTGCCAAGCGGAGTAGATAATAACACTAAAATACTCTGTGCATTAGTGATACTTGTTGATCAAGGAGGGATTCTTCAGATGTGTAAGAAATTCATTAAAATTTCTATATAATCTTACGGTGATTTTAAGCTGACACAAGTTGAAGGAACTTTTTTTTTAAATTGGAATGAATGCTACTGTTTTGTATGTAAAAAAAAAAGTATTGAGGTAATGGAATATGCTTTAATGATGAATTATCATTTATAAGGAATCGCAGTCATAGATGGATTATAATAAATGTGTTTGACCGCATGCAAGCATAAACGCGCCAATGATATATGCATATGCTCTACAATTTTTCTTTAGTTAGGTGGAAAAGCCTCATTAAAAAAAAACACCAAAATAGAAACAAATCTTAAATATTACTGAAAAAAAAGTAGAGGTGACCGTTTACAACACCTGACACGCACATAAGCAAAGCAAATTGCTTTTTCCACTCTCTGCCTGAATCAGTTCCTATTCATAAAGCTCTGATGACATCTAAATGCTAGGTGCAGTAGTTTGAAGCGACGGTTAAAGTCTGTGTACTCCCTTATGAAAGGGCAGCAGGGATGCGTCTGGGAAAGTACTTTGCCTTTGAATGGTATGAACTGGTACCGTGATAAAGGTCCTCAAGTGTTTTGGATGGTATATAGGCGTCATAGATTTTCAAGGAAGAAGATTCCGAAATTCTCTAATGGCTACAATGCCCGACGTAATGCTTCCTTTCAGAGCAAATGTCAAAGGCAGCCTGCTCTGAGGTTTCCTTCCTGACGACGGGAACCTCAGGTCGGTTTACCAAAGAATGTACATTCCGCTTATCTCATAGAGATCGTGAGCTCAAGTCAGGAAGGGTCATGCGTAACAGAACAGTTGATATTACATTTGATTCGTGCCACAGGTAATACTGGTAGCAGTAGCAAAAGTAGTTAAAGATAAGGATAGCCGAAGGGCCTTTGATTTGTATCTTAGATATGATAAATTTGTAATTGTTCTCTCGAGTTCCACCGAACTCGAAACACTAGAATTACGAGATGTTAACAATCTTCATTTGAGTTCATGTCACATTAAATGATTTGTATATATGGCTCACGCATTAGTAATGTATTGAAATCAATAAATATGAAAATCATGGCTGTGTTCTTTTTTTTCCTTCACACAGTGTCTGTAGAATAGGTCTAAATTAATAAGAATCCTAGCTCACTGTAACAATTTTAATTTTCTGCCTTATTTTTGTCTTCAGAGGCTGACCATACTGGGCAAGTAGTATCAAGGTCCGAAGAACCTTACCATTAACTCCAATGTTTGATACCCTAACCTGCCATTCAAGGTCGCAGTTCTTTTTCCATGACAAAATACTAAAATTTCAACATAAATAGATTGTTTTTCCTTATGACTTACTGGCAGGCCATCCATCATTTGGTCATTTCATAGCTAATAAAATGAAAAACCATGCATTTAAAAATCCTGATTTTTTACTCACCTGATCATCCATTATATTATCTTTCGGGAACAGGCAGCGTACAGCATTTCTGTGAAGGTACCAAAATATTCTCTAGTTAGTATTATTATAAATATTATTATTGCAAATCTTCTTCACAATCCCGTGAATATGTTTATATAAATCCACATTTATGTAAAGTTCTTATTACAAATGATAAAATGAAATTTTCAGCCTGCTCAGCTTTTCTAGCTGAAGAAGGGAGCTGAGCTACTACAGGATTTCATTTTATCATTTGTTACAGAACTTTACATAAATGTGATTTTGTAATTTAATATTATTATTATTACTTTTCATTTTTCCAGCGAACTACTACAGGATTTAGTACCTATATATGAAAGATATGTATAAACCAATAGCAAATAACTTAATGGTCTGCTGCTCTTTGATAAATAAATACAAAATTAATGCACAATGGCATCAGAGGCTTCAGTCTTCTCTGTATTTACCTCACTTTCTTCACTTAGCAAGTTATACACCATATCGCTCACTCAGGATACGGATATGACGTCATTTTTCAGTTTCAGCCAGTTAAGCTACAAAGGCTGATTTCTCCTCGATTTTTATTGCTAATCTTGGTCTCTTAACAATAAGAGTCTGCAGCTCCTGGGGAGAAGAATCGAAGAACCTTAATTCATTATTTTTCCGAATTAGGAAAGCAGTTGGTTATTGACAGGGCAACTGAACGCTGCTCCGGGCTTTTTCCTTTCTTTCTTTCTTTCTTTTTTATTTCTGAGAATCCCTGAGGACTCTGGCCCCTGGTGGCGAACAGCAAAAGTCAGTGGTGCCAGAAACGGCGCAGTGGTAGAAGCTTCGACATACCATCAAGAACCGGACTCTGCGAGCAAGGTGCGTTTAACGTCTTACTGAATATTTCTTAGTGTAATTTGCTTTGATGACTGACTGGATTGCAATTAAGGTTTCCTAAAGCACTTTACTCATGTTTTTAAAAACACCTTTTTAGAATATCTCAAAATGGTGGAGATTTTTTCCCTAATTCTCCAACTAGCAGGAGTGTCCCAGATTCAGTGGATGTTTTTGGTGCGATAACGTTATCTGCATTACCGTATGTCATTCAAGGGTAAAGAATAGCTGAATGGGCGGTGGATGAGAGTCGTGCGTTTCCATCTTATATTTTTGCAATAATTAGGAGTGTCCAACTGAGACTCGTAACAACTGTCATAATAAGTAGTCCACTGGTACGGAATTGTTGCATCGTTTCAACAGTGTTGCCTCACTGTTTCGTATTTATTTACTTATAATTGTTTTGAGTCATCTGTTGAATGACTGGAATCGTATTTGCACATAAAATATTTCAGGCATTTCAATACAGAAAAGAAGAACTGTAGTATAGATGCAGCTTTGAGGTGTTAGATTTAATATGCTTAATTCACAGTAGATCTACTTCTTCATTTCTTTTTTAAATTATAGACCAGAATAACTTTCTAGTCTTCAACTGATGAAATTTCATGTAATTAAAAAAAATTGGTAACTTTTTCTTAACGACCCCTCATTAGTCTCATCTTCCCGCCCTTTAGTCGACGACCCAACAAGTTGGGACGACAGTTCTTGTGACGTCAGTATCACGATCGACCTCCTTCTTCAGGATGGTGCTGCACATCTTCGCCTCCTTGGCAGGACTGGTGAAGGTCCGAGTCTCCCACACGGACATCGACAGCCACGTCTTTCGGCTCCACTACAGGCTGACGTCGACCATCTTGTTCATCGCCTGCCTCCTGGTGGCGGCTTCGGAGTACATAGGGGCGCCCATCCAGTGCACTACGGACGGGAATCCTGTGGATCCTCCCATCAACACATACTGCTGGATCTCATCCACGTTTACCATTAACACGACGACAGGTAGGACAAAGACTCTCTTCTCCTTTTTGAAATTTTACGTTCGAATCGCTTACTTGCTACGAGAGAGAGAGAGAGAGAGAGAGAGAGAGAGAGAGAGAGAGAGAGAGAGAGAGAGAGAGAACATTTGTTGATTCTTTAAAAATAGTGAAATGGTTCTAAGTCAGTTATGGCCGTGGGTGGGTATATATATATATATATATATATATATATATATATATATATATATATATATATATATATATATATATATATATATATATATATATATATATATATAGAGAGAGAGAGAGAGAGAGAGAGAACGCGTTGATTTTTTATTAAACAATAAAAGGGGTCTACATTAGCTATGGGAGAGAGAGAGAGAGAGAGAGAGAGAGAGAGAGAGAGAGAGAGAGAGAGAGAGAGAGAGAGAGAGAGAGAGAGAATGTGTTGATTTCTTTTAACAACAAAAGGGTTCTACATTAGCTATGGTCGAGAGAGAGAGAGAGAGAGAGAGAGAGAGAGAGAGAGAGAGAGGGAGAATTTATATCAATGACATTCATCTTGATAATCTGCTATAAATACGCAGTCGAAACAATATATATCCGACCTGTATTTACATCATCTGTAAAGATTACAGCAATATATCACGCATATAAATAAGTAGTGTATCTGAACTGTAATTACATCATGTGTAATTACGTCATCATATGACGTAATTACACAATTATAGTGAGTTTAACATGTGAAACCGAACCATGTAATTATGTACTTGTGACTTTTTTTTTTTTTTTTTTTGTACAAATTTATATAACCTTCCCTCCTTCCAGAGGCAGTTCTATTATCTTTTTTCTCTCCTTTTTTTCTTCGGGTCACGGCTTCTTAAGAGCATAGAGTTGCCAGCCCCTTTGGCCTCTTCATCTAAAAAATATCAAAAGTTTTACTTCTTAATAATGCGATAAATGAAAGGATTTTCCATCTTTAATTTTTTCCCCCATTTCGGATCTTTAAAGGTTTGGGAAATCATAAGCTACCAGGCCACGAGAAGACGTACCATGCTTACTACCAGTGGGTGCCATTCGTTCTCTTCATCCAGGTAATGCATTGATGTTGTTTATCTGATCATTTGGCGAATTGGAGACTATGTATACATACATACATACAATCATGTATATCTATGCATGTGTATATGAACTTGTGTTATATATATATATATATATATATATATATATATATATATATATATATATATATATATATATATATATATATATATATATATATATATATATATATATATATATAGTATATATATATATAGTATATATGTATATAATATATATATATTTATATATATATATACATGTATGCAAGTATACATATATATATACATACATACGTAAAAAAACTATATTTTTAATTTTCAAAATCTAGAAATTCGAGTCATGCAATACTTAAAACACATTACAAAAACATTTGCAATTAAAGAAATAAAACAAACGATTACAATTAGCATATAGCAATGTAAGTCACGCAATTCAGTTCCCGCAATCATACGTTACCTTCCTTCAGGGATGTATGTTTTATCTGCCGCATCTGTTCTGGAAAGCCGCTGAGCGCAAGACCGCCCACACGCTCCTCCAGGGACTGGACTACTACAGCATGGACCCGGATCTGGAGAAGAAGAGGGAAAATATCATCAAGTAAGAGGACTGATTCCCGATTTCACAGTTAATCTTACATCGACGTAATAGAATATAGTAAAATGTATATGGTATTTTCTGGTTACATATTACATTCTCGTAAGGCGGAGATCCCTTTTCCATATATTAAGCTGACTGATCCTAGATCACTTACTGTGTACTGTATAGGAATATTGTGCTCTTGTTAGATGTAGCTTTCTTTTCTGTCTATAAATTTAAAAGATGCAAAGTATATACTGTATAGGAAATTGCCCTTGTAAGACGTGTCTTTTCTGTCTATAAATCTAAGATACAAAGTATTTATACTGTATTTTGTATAGATATGCGGTATTCTTGCCAGATGTAGCTCCTTTTTTAATCTAAAAATATTTAGTACCATACACACACACACACACACACACACACATATATATATATATATATATATATATATATATATATATATATATATATATATATATATATATATATATATATATATATATTGCGTGTGTGTAGGTGTGTGTGTATATATATATATTCACATTCTAGCGAGATTTAATGGATCTTAGACACTCAGAGTTCTTCCGTATTCGTTCACCAGTCTGAACTCGCCTTACTGGAGAGCACTTAACAACTGATGCACGTATTGGAATTTCCGCAGGTACTTGAAATCGTCGGCGGGCCAGAACGGCAAATATTCTCTGATTTACCACATCTTCGAGTCACTCAACTTCGTGAACGTTATCGGGCAAATTTTCATCCTGAACGATTTCTTCGGTGGAGCCTTCCTGAATTTTGGGACGGAGTGAGAGAGAGAGAGAGAGAGAGAGAGAGAGAGAGAGAGAGAGAGAGAGAGAGAGTACAAGGTTGTTACTATTTATATCCCATAATGGATGGCAGAAATATTGACAATAACTGCAAACAAATTCAGGTCCTCGCTTGGCTATATTCGAAACTAAAAACACCAAACATGCAATAGCTTCCTGTATCAGGTGATGGCAAACTTATTAACCTATTTATTTCAGGTCCTAAATTACGCCCTGGAGGACTCCGAGATGGACCCTTTCCGCACGATCTTCCCGAAGGTGACGAAATGCACCTTCAAAAGATATGGTCTGTCAGGAAGCGTGGAATCCCTGCAGCCGCTCTGCATTTTGCCTCAGAACATCCTTAACGAGAAAGTGTTCATCATACTGTGGTTCTGGTTCATCATACTCGCCACCATCACTGGCATGCAGGTAAAACATTCTGACAGAAAACATTGAGACACTGTAATTGAGAAAATGAGACTACGCTTTCCACATTCTCTTGAAAAATTAGAATTCAGAATTAATTAAGGCCAAAGGCCAAGCGCTGGGACCTATGAGGTCATTCAGTACTGAAAGGGAAATTGACAGTAAGAAGGTTTGAAAGGTGGAACAGGAGGAAAACCTCGCAGTTGCATCATACGACAATTGTTAGAGTGGGTGGAAAGTCAGATGGAAGGAAGAGAATAGGACCGGAGGTACGGTACCCACATGGAGGGGTCTCCATGATTAAAAGAGAAAACGCGTCTTTGTTTTCCATGCTCAAAATGAAGTAAGATTTTAATCCTAATTTCTCTCCCCGTTTTCTCTCCTCCAGCTGGTGTGGCGCCTCGTGGTCTGCTATTCGCCGTTCGTCAGGGTGCGTCTCCTGGAACAGCGAGGCAAGATCATGGCCACCGACAACTTGCAGAGGGCCATCCAGCGCCTCCACTTGGGCGACTTCTTCCTCCTGGACATCCTCGGCAGGAATCTGGACGCTGCTGTCTTCAAGGACGTGCTGAAGGCCACTCTGGTCACCTACGAACACGAGCCAAACGTCGGTCTCTACCCTCCCCTTCCTTCGCCGGATGAGGTAGAGGCCATTGGCTTCACCCGATTAAACTAGGGGGTTGGGGGGACCAGATATCCAAGATCTTGCTGATTAGTTTTCTTGGGCTGTTTTCTTGTAGAGAAGTTTAACTGCTTCGACGGTTAAAAAGACCATCGTATGTATGATTATGTGCGCGCAATCAGATGTACTTTATGTATAAATTTACGTATGAACATGATGAGTACAAATACTGTATGTATATATATATATATATATATATATATATATATATATATATATATATATATATATATATATATATATATATATATATATATATATATATATATATATATATATATATATATACATCCCGTGAAACAGAAATTACAATGTCAAACTTTTTGTGTGTATGAGGCAGAAAGACATTCCTTTTCAATATATAACAATAACTACAAATAAATATAAATAAACAAATAAGATGAAACCTAACAGAAGTTGTATTATATATTTATGTAAGAATAATGAAGTCGAAATAATAAAAAAATTTTCTCTGATTAGCATTCTTTATTCAAAAGCACCTCAATTGCTTATAGTCTTAAAGTCTTTTGGAAAAACATGTTTAAAAACTGAGATCAATAAGGGCGGCTAGGAAAAGCTCTTGGTCCGAAAATGAACGAATGATTAAGACAAATTTCAGGAGCATTCGTGGAACTGTTTAAAGTAAACCATGACCTGACTAGGCAATGTTTCACAAAACGAAATAACCAGCATGTGAAACAATAAGAAAAGAGATGTATTAATGAATACGTGAAAGAAAAATAATAAAGAAAAAGAAATCAGACATGAAAATATTATATAAAAGGACACGACGTGATCATTTTCGTACGCGAGCATAATGGCGCCTGAAGTCATCTGTACATATATGGTAGATGATGAAAGCAGTAATTATCACATTGCTACATAGTTGAGTGACATCCTGTGAATGTTTTTTTCACAGTGGCCCACGCAAAAGTGACAAACCCAGTGACGAGGAGAGAGAGAGAGAGAGAGAGAGAGAGAGAGAGAGAGAGAGAGAGATACGTGTTCTTGGAAAACAAAGGTACAGTATCTGACTGCTGTTAGGCAAGAATAAATTTAGTAGTGTAGACTATTATTATTATTAGCTTAAATAGATCAATAGGTCACATTCCTAAGCCTTCCTAAGGTTCGTCCAATGTTTTCGTATCAAAGTGGGATGAAAAGTGTTGAAGAAGTTGGACAGCTAAGTACGAAGAAACCAAAGCAAACGGCTGAAAATCAAAAGGCAGAGGGCAGAGCAGTTCATGCCGGATGGGCGTGTCAAAGACCCTTCTGGGCCATATAAAGCGAGTACTCTGTAGACCCAGGCCTTAGTGCGCCTCGCAAAGTGCAATGTACCGCCGAGGGGGACCGTTTAGCAAAGTCGTATAAGGACAAAATGATTCAGAAGACTGCATACGTAGCGAGAGCTTTGCTGCGTATCGTCCACAATCCATTATCTTCATATATAAAACATTTTCAAGTACTATGGTTGCCTCAATACATTCTCATTAGTAGTTATTATCATTTTCCCATCTTGAACATCCTTTCCACAGAACAAAATTTAATACAGGTTGATGATATTGATGTCAGAATTGTATAATGTCAAATCGGACAGATATAGCGTCCTACTTAGTTTCGTCTTTCCAAGGCGAAGTTTATGATACATCGTGCTAAATTCTCTGCCTCCCTGTCTCTCCTCATCACAGATCATCTAATCTCTCATAACAGCGAAAAATAGTATTGTTGAAACGTAAATAATTTTCTTGTTTTACCCATTCTGTGGTATGTGCTTATATGCACTCACATAAAGGATACTGAGATTACTTCGTGGAAACTTGTCTCTTGTTTGCTGCGCATGAACAGTACAAAGCGAAGGCGTTAAATATATTAAGGATTTCCTAAAATGACATCATTCCGACATCTACAAAATGGCCGCTTTCTTCTCATTGTTTTAGATTCTCCATCTTGGATAAAATAGGCAGCTCATGGTTTCTGTTGATAGGTATAAAAATACGACGCCATAACATATTTAATGATTTTATTATACAGTTAACACATTATTGATCAAGTTGCTATGTCATCTTCTTGCAATCTAGGTGTATGGGATCCAGTCTGTAGTTAGACGATTTCCTAGCTGCAGCTGAACAAACGAAGTAACATCGCTTGACACATGAGCAACATTTGTCTAGGTTATGAATTTTACTGCAGTGATCTAATAGAATCAGCCCCATTAAACAGAAGAAGCTGACATTTTCCCATAAGCAAAGGCCAAAGGCACACGTAACCAACCCAATCTCTATTAGCCCAGACCACAATGAAAAAGGGGAATGAATAGGAAGGAAGAATAAAATGGCAGGGCTTAACCACGAAGGTAGCAATGACACCCTTTCAGGAAGGAAGGTTAAAAGAGGCAGGAAACAGAAGCAGGAAGAAGATTCCCAAAGCTCGTCTTGCCCTTAGTTAGCGTCATCAAAGATGTGGCTCTTAGGGAGAGTCTCCAATTCGCTGACAGTGTTGAACCTTCGATACGTTCCCGAATCTAGAGGAGCGCTTGGCGAGTAATAGTCGCTGGCGTCGGGGACACCCCGAACGATGTCCCTAAAGCTAAGGGCGTCTAGGTTGTAGCCGATATTCTCCAAGAGGCAGAAGTCACCGAGGCCCAGGAGGTTGATCGCTTTGACGATCCTGTCGGAGAACGTGCCCTTGGCCAGCTGCTGCAGGAGGCGCAGCCTGAGGGAAGAGCTGTACAACACCGCTATCCTCCAGATCAACTGTATGAAATAAAAATTGGACATAACTAAACAAACGCAAAAATAGTGACTCTTTTGCCGCCAATCTTTTTTTTTCTCGGTTCATACGCCATTACGACACTTACCTGGAATTTAGTGACCACCATTGTCAGAAGGCATTTAGCCAGAATTCAAAATAAAATAAAATAAAAAGTTCAGCAACAATTATGCACTGATAAATCTGTGAAATAATAATGAAGATCACTTGTAAATGCTAATGGTTACCATAAATAGCAATTACATTTAACATTCGATCTTAAATTCACCTTCAGAATCTAAGAAAAAGCGAGATCCTATGACTCACCCAAAGCGCCGTGATAACAGCCAGGAGGACGAACCAGACCCACATGACGAGGAATATTTTCTCGTTGACGACGTTTTGCGGCAGAACGCAGAGGACGTCGAGAAGCTGGACCGTTCCAGAGGGACCGAATTTGTAGAAGTCACACTTTGTCACCCTGGGGAAAGCTGTGACGAGAGCGTCGTGCCTCTCCTCGTCGCTCTTGCCGAGCACGCTGAGCACCTGGGTGTACAGCGTGAGTTAGGAGACTTGTAGAATTCGATTTGAATTTTTCTCGAGTAATTCTCAAGTCATGAGAATTTTCATGCACTCTCGTTCTTTAAATCCGGATAAGCGTAATTACCGCTGGTAATAGATTCAATCTACAGGATTTTCGTTTTCCTTGGTTAGTTTCCAAGCTCAATCCGGGTAACAGTGTAATACTAAGCACTGGATTAAATCCTTTCTTGTGTAAAAATGAAAGTATCAAAAAAAAAAAAAAAAAACGCTAACGTTACTGCAACTTGTAACAGATCCATGGGATACTGGCACAAGAGGCAATGGATTATGAGAAGGCCCAGAAACCACCATAATAAACACGAGTAATTAGTAAGCTTTCCAAGCTGACTTAAGCTTAGTGATACTTTTTATGACCTCGTTTCTAAAATGTTCACACCTCAACGAAGTTATATACCTTTGGGCCATAGTTCCAGAAGAGGCCTCCGAAGAACTTGTCCATCGCATACATCTGCAAGAGGACGTTGATGAAGTTGAGTGTCTCGCACATGTGGTAGATGGTAACGTAGTGGTTATTGAGGCCCCAAGACTCTCTTATGTATCTGCAATGAAAGGAGGAAATCAAGCGCGTCAATTTTAGCTGGGAGCGTCTGGAATGGTCAAAGACTTCTCGCCTGAAGTTCAGAGGGTTCCGAGAAAGCATTTTTGCCATTTTAATGACATTTCAGACAGTAACAGCGATACTGGTGTGATAATTACTGCAAAATGTTCTCCTTTTTCTTGTCAGCATCGTCGTGGAAGATTTCTTTGTTCAGATCCTGCAGGAGCTTATCCAACTGCTTGTTCTCATACCATTTCCAGAACAGATGGGGAACGTAGAAAATGCATCCCTGAAAATGGGTTTTGTTTGAAAGATCAAAGATCTATCTATCTATCTATTATCTATCTATATATCTATATATATATACACAGTAGTATATATATGCCTACAAGTGTGTTAGCAGTTCGAAAGTGTTTGTAAATATGGTCTGAAAAGTATCAATTTTCCATACTCCGTACCTATAGTGTGGCCAGCACAGACACGCAATTCACTTGGAATATATACCGCTGTAAATGAAGCGGGTTCTGCTTTGAGTCAAAGCTTATCCCCTAAGAAATACATTGTTACTGAAACGCGCAACAAACCTTAGCAATCTACTGAAAGCTGCAACGGGCCTCAATGAGATGTCCAAGGTTAAGTGGAAGGTGGTGTCGAGAAAGTGGAAGATATTGTTGACTGAATTACTCACTAATATACGATCTAAATTTATGAAATAATACGAACAGAAATTTGGAAACAAGATTTTAGCTAATTCCAGAATACATATACTATTTTACCTAAAAGGTGCCAGGACAAATTGGAGAACTTAGAACACGTTACCTGTAAAAAAAGGACCAAGGGAACCCACTGGTAGTATGAATGGAATTTACGTCCATGGAAACGTGGATCATACCGGCCAACACCTCTCAAGACAGCTGTGAAAGACAGAGGTCACAGCTTAACTTTTTCTGCATCGAAAGGCCCAAAAGATTGTAACAACAACATATATATATATATATATACACTGTATATATATATATATATATATATATATATATATATATATATATATATATATATATATATATATATATATATATATATATATATATATATATATATATATATAATATAATTTATATAGTGGATATATATATAATATTTTATAACATGTGAGAAAAAGCTGGCGTACTGGTGAAATCAAGCCATTAAAAATACAATAATTTCACTTACAGCCAGTTGAGTTCAGAGTGTAGGTAGAAGAGATCCAGCAGTAGGTAGTAATGGGCTTTAGTTCCTCAGGGTTGTGGACAATACACTCGATGGCATTCCCTACATATTCCTGAGCAACGACGAGGGCGCAGCAGGCGAAGCAGAAGGTGGCCGTCCATCGGTAGTGGAGGCGGAAGACGTGGCTGTCGACTGGCGTGTACGAATACCTGACCTTGGCTATGCCGGCCAGGGCACCCAGAACAGCGAGCACCATTCTGTCGATTCTTCTGTGCCTGTCGATCGAAAGTCACGGAAATCACAGACACTGGTCTCGACTTGCCGCTTCTTCGTTAAAGATTTTCGTGCATTAGATGAAACAAGAAAAAATGTCGAATTTCACGGGGAAAAGGGTTTCACTTCGTAACTTACTTTATGTCACAAGAAAGATCGTGGAAAATGAAACGGATGCAAAACATGATCGAGACAGCCTTAACAGCCTAAATATGTTGCTTGCTTTTTTTGGAATTTAAACAGATAAAAGTCCCATATTTAAAAATAAAAATGTGCCAGAATGTACCCAAAAGAAAGGGAATTCAAACCCAATATTATAGAACGCCATGTTAAGGAGGTCCAGACAAAGCCCAAGGTTTAAAATCATCGACTATATGGCTTTCATTCGATCTTAGCCATCTAATCAAAGCGCCTAAGAAGAACCAGCAGCGGTAAAAAGTGTCTCAACTGTTATGATTCTGTTTGATCTATCAATCAATAATGAACCAGGTTTGCGAGTGGGGATGCCATGCTCTACCAAAGGAGGCGGGGAGGGGGAAGGGGCTGTAGGAGTAGGGAGGAAGAAACAAGAAAGCGTATAAAAACAGGAAGGAACAGATTACCTTTCCCTGTAATGCTGACTGACAACAGGTGACGCGAGTCGCTTCAGACGTCAAGTTCCTCGAAGCTCCAAGGTTTCCCCCCCCCTCAAAAAACCCTTCTTCTCCTCCACGAGATGGCAGATGCCTCTTCGTGAGTCGTCAGCCGAGATGCCACTGAGTCTTCTTTGAAGTCTACATGGCACCGACCTCTTCTTGGGACCCATACATGACGTCACTTTACAAAAACGTTGGGCGTTTTCGTTGTTTTTCTTGTAAAGCCCCTTCTCTAAAGGTGCTTTTTTTTTTATTCCCATCACAGGTAAATAATAAAATAATAAAGATTTATTCTTAATGTTATAAAGATTTAATATCGATTTTGACCCTCGAGAAAATGAAGAAAATTGGTCGAGACTTGATGACGTTGCATCCTTTTGCATCAGATACAAGAAATGCCAAAGTTCACAGAAGGGAGTTCTTACTTAAACTTCTCTGATTGTCGTCCGCATTAACGAAAAGTCCACGAATGGACGAAAAGAAAACATGCGGTAACGAGATGTCAGGTACGCAGGTATGAGGGGGAATGAACTTGCTCCAGCATCCTAAGTTTTGAGAACTGAATGCGGACATGGAGGAGTATGATAGCAAGTAAATCAACTGAGATCTATCGAAAGATACTGTGTGTTCTTTATTTCCATTTTCTGCCTTTCTTTTACCAAACTCCTCACAGAGAGAGGCGTTATTTCGTTATTGCTCATGTTATCTCTCACCCTGTCCTTTTCAATAGTTCTCCTCCAGACCAGATCTTCATCTTGAAAACTGGCAATTTCGAACAAACCCGACCAGAAACGAAAATGTACTTCAAGATATACCACCTATGTCACTCAGCAACTCAGTCACTCAAGCCACACATGAGAATATTTAATTTCATTCTTGATCAGAAAAAAATAACTGAATAGATTACTATTTAAACTCTTTTTCGATACATCTTGCCTGAGTTCTAGCGGATCCTGGTCATTTGGGAATGTTGTTTAGTATAGTCAAGTGAAAATGTCAGTTTTGCTCAGTTTTAAAATGCTTTGGGTACCATGCATAAAATTCATCAACTTAAAAACTAATCTTAAAGTTAGTTGGAGCAAAAGTAACTGGTGCAAAGCACACCAAACCACTTGGGACAGGAAGCCCCTTGACGGGATATTACGTCAGACAGTTTTTCTGTTTTCACTTTCTTCTTTCTATCGCGATAATCCAAAAAATCCCAGTGCCAAATCAATTCATGTTACATACATTTATCACAATACTGACCACCTTCCTCAGTCAGGTACAGTGAAAGAAAGTCTAAAATCTACTGCCGAGTTCGAGAAACCAACCGAAAAGTTTTTTTCGATTTCTTAGCAAATGATGTCATTGTTTTTTTTTTTTTTCATTTCCACTCTTCTTCTCAGAACCGTCAGGACGTGGTGCCCTCTGTTGGAAAGTGTCAGCAGCTTTAGGGCGTTGGTGCCAGACTGCGGAGGGACTCTGTAGCGGACGGCAGGTGCCCTTGTTGGAGGTCTTCATTTTGGTGGCGTTTGGAGGCGTAGCTTTTTTTTTTCGCTACAAAGGAAACACTTTGGGTGAAGAGGTTAGTCGCTAATTTTGCTCTTCTTATTTTCTAGTTATTGTTAGATCAACACTTATTTCTGTAATTTGTTATCGTGCAGGTTTCATCAGACATTCTGAGCAGGCCGTCAGAGGGTATACCTTGACACTGATTCAAGTACTTATTGCTTCTTGATCTTTTTTGTCGTTACTTTTACTTAAGGTTTCTTTGCCTCACTCGGGGTTTCTTCTGTTTCACATACTGACACTATTCAGTGAAAATGTCTTAGTAAAGTTGATGGAATTTGGCGATTTCGGTCAGAATGCTCCTGAGACGGAATTTGGGAAAAATCACCACCTGTGGACCCTCATCGCCACGGACTAAAAGAATTAATACACTCAACAGAGTTACCAGTGAATGCTCTCACGTTTCTTTAGAAGTAAAGAAATTGTGCTATTGCTATTTCACCTTGCTGTTGATGACAAGATAAGTGCAACCGATTATATTTACTATACTTGAACCATCACGTATGTGCGCAATTAACATTCAGACTGACAAGTGGACGAAAATGAAAACATTTCGAACAGCCAACTGGGATACATACATTCATGCATACAGTACAAGCACATGTACAGTACATACATTTAAAATCATAGTTCCAATCCTTTGACTCAGGATACCAAAATACAAGGACAGTCTTTGAGGACAGTATAGCTGGAATTTTGTTGGCCCAGGGTCCCTTGGACGGCGGTGACTATTTTTCAACCCTCACGACCTTGCGAAGATCAGGCTTTGGTTTCGTAAAAGATGCTCAGATTCTTCTTCATCTTCTTCTTCTTCTTCTTCTTCTTATTATTATTATTATTATTATTATTATTATTATTATTATTATTATTCGTGCTCAGATTATTCTTCTTTTACTTCTGCCTCTTATTCTGTTTCCTCTTCTTTATGCTCAGATTCTTCTCCTTAGTTTTCTTCTTTTTCTTCTTCTCCTCCTCCTCCTCCTCCTCCTACTTCTTCTCCTCCTCCTCCTACTTCTTCTTTTCCTCCTCCTCCTCCTTCTTCTCCTCCTCCTCCTCCTCCTCCTACTTCTTCTTCATAACAGGCCTTTAAGAACTGACACTCATCTTTTTGTAATCGCTTCCCCGTCTCCCCAGGGATGGTGCTGGCTATCTTCTCGTCCATCGCCGGGCTCGTGAAGCTCAGGCTCTCTCACACGGACATCGACAGTCCGGTCTTCCGCCTGCATTACCAGGTCACGACCTCGATCCTCTTCATCGCCTGCGCCCTCGTGGCGGCTTCGGAGTACATAGGGGACCCGATCCAGTGCCTGGACGGAGGGCTGCCCGTCGACAAACCCGTCAACACCTACTGCTGGATCACTTCCACCTTCACGATCAACACCACAAGTGAGTTGGGCTGGTGAGCCGATTAAATTTTTCATATATATTTATAAATTCTGAGTGAGTTATTTTTTCTCCAAATTCAGACCAGTTCATCAAGAACAGTTTATTAATGCAATGTACCCCTTCGAAAGGAGACTGGTCATGTGGTTCGGGAAATACCGAAGAAGGTGCAGAATTCCACTTTCTGGGAGTGAACAGTCTGAGAGACTGGTCAAACTGATCGACCTTTGAGCTCGTGACTACCACATTATATCTGTGGGTTTGTTACGTCTCATGAATAAACGTGAATAAATAATGAATAAATGGTGCAATGAGTGACGTTTAAAAAAAAAAATAGACGGTAAAAATGTGTGAGACAGCGCAAGTGCAGTTTTATCGGTAAAAACTTATTAAGTAGGGGATCATATAAAAAAACAATTGACAATCACAACCTATTTCCTATATTTGCTACCTGTCGACCAAAGTTGTATTATTTTGATATTATTCGTGCAGGCTATTTAAAGTAATATCAAGAGAGCGTCATGCTATATGATCGCATTTTAATCTAAATCAATTTTTTAATCTAAATGTATAGAATGATAGAACAAATATGCAATATAGGCTACAGAATCCTGCCATGTCAAGATATATCATGAATTAGAGTGAAGTATAATTCTTGAGTAACAAAACTGGTCCACTTTTATTTACTTAATCATACTGAATGAAAAACAAATGTGCAGTTTATGTTAGGCCGTGGTGGGTCAAAACCACAGTTTCCTTGTTTTGGAAACCCGACGGAACTAGGACGTAGTTTCGGGAAATAGATTACAGTGACCGTAGACGTCAAAAGTATTCCAATTATTATTATTATTATTATTATTATTATTATTATTCAGAACATGAACCCTGTTCATACTGAATAAGCTCACAGGGACCGTGACATGAAATTCAAGCTTCCAACGAATATGGTTGTTCATTTGAAAGAAGTAACAGAAGGTAATAGGAAATATAAAAAGAAAAGATCAGTTATTAGAAAAGAAAAATTTAAAAAATTAATAAATAAACAGATAAAAATTTAAGTCAGTTATTAAAATACAATACAATGAGAATTGTTTTAGGGTAATAATACGTTGCATCTTTAATAGATACAAATAGAGTTACGATTAAAAAACTCTTGATTGAAACTGTTACGTCAAATTTAAAAAAAAGGAAGCTGCAAAGATGGACAGAGGTCTTATTCTGATGATAAAGAACTACTTATTATTATTATTATTATTATTATTATTATTATTATTATTATTATTATTATTATTATTATTATTATTACAGGTTTTGTTAAACAAAATGGCAGTTATAACAGCATTTATTTGATATAGTAAACACTCATTTCGTCTTATCAATTGCTTTTCTTGCGCTGGAATGGTTGCAAGCAATTGACCAATATTCATATCCGGTGGTTTAGTAATGTGCTTGCAACCATTCCAGCACAAGAAAAAAAATTGATAAGACGAATTGAGCGTTTACTATATAAAATAAATGCTGTTGAAACTGCCATTTTGTTTAACAAAACCTGTATTAAAGGTCTTTTTTCCTAATGTTACCATTATTTTCTTTTTTACAAAACAGCTGGTCTAGGGAACCATGCAAGCTTCCATGAACATACCTACCATGCGTACTATCAGTGGGTTCCCTTCGTGCTCTTCTTCATGGTACGTATGATGAAAACACCCGTCTTCATTATCCTCTCTTTAATGAAAATACCAGTTTTATATCATTCTCTTTCATTCTCCCTAATCCAAAATCTCACGTTCCTCCCAAACCAAGAAATCTATACTTTCTGTAATTTTCTCTTATAATGATTATATTGGTGATATAATGATTATATATAATGATTTATAATCATTATATAATAAATTATATTATAATGATTATATGCGGTATTGGTGATGGTAATGACGATGGTGATAATCAACACGGAAATAAAGAAGTCACTATCTCATGGCTCTTCAAATAATGGATATGATGATGATGATGATGATGATGACGTGCATCAAGAATTAATGAAGTCCTTATTTCATGATTTTACCGATGACGAAATAAAAATTGATGGGAAGTAAAACCTACGATGATGATGTTGATGATAGCTCTCATGCTGATGGTATCTTTCTTCTCGCAGGGATGCATTTTCTACCTTCCTCACCTCCTGTGGAAGGCGTGGGAGGCCAAGACCGTCCAGCTCCTTCTCCAGGGACTCCACCGCCACACGATGGATCCGGACGTCGTTACGAAGAGGGGAAACATCGTCAAGTAGGTGTTGGGTGTTTGCATTAGTTGCATTCCTATAATTTCAATGGATTCATGTCCATGTTTCCTCTGACTTTGTTTATATCTTTCCACTGACTTTGTTTATGTCTTTCCACTGACTTTGTTTAAATCTTTCCACTGACTTTGTTTATATCTTTCCACTGATTTTGTTTATATCTTTCCACTGACTTTGTTTATACCTTTCCACTGACTTTGTTTATATCTTTCCACTGACTTTGTTTATATCTTTCCACCGACTTTGTTTATACCTTTCTACTGACCTTGTTTATCTTTCCACTGACTTTGTTTACATCTTTCCCCTGACTTTGATTATATCTTTCCACTGACTTTGTTATATCTTTCTGACTTTGTTGACTTTGTTTTACCTTTATGACTTTAATTTACTGACTTTGTTTATATCTTTCAGTGACTTAATTCTTATTCCTCTACTGATTTTATTAATTTCCATCCACCGATCACTGAAAACATTTTCTTTTTCATTTTAATGTGTACTCACCCACACTTAAAAATGCTCTGTTTTACTGACTCTGCCTCTCAGACATAACATTCACCACTCAAGTATATTATTCATCCGTAGAAGACCCCCGCTTCTTCTATGACAAGAAAACGTAAAAATCTAAAATGTCCTCATTTGCACTTTCAAAACGACCAGATACGTGAAGGTTTCCAAAAACGCCAGAGGCTGCAACTACAAGTACGGAATCCCCTACATGTTCTGCGAGTTCCTCAACCTGGTGAATGTCATCACTCAGATGCTTCTGCTGGACGCTTTCTTCAACGGAGCTTTCACGACTTACGGCACCGACGTAAGTTTTTATGATTTCGTAACTTAATTGCCTCGAAATGTTGTTCGTTACTTGATTTGGGCAGCGTTAATGCTAACGAAGTGTGTCAGGAAGCTTATTAGAATTGGAACTAGATGCCAACGAGGTATGTCAAGGAAGCTTATTAGAATTGGAACTGGATGCTAACGAGGTATGTCAAGGAAGCTTATTAGAATTGGAACTGGATGCTAACGAGGTATGAAACTGGATGCTAACGAGGAAGATTATTAGAACTGGAACTTAACGAACTGGATGCTAACGAAGTTTATGTCTTATTAGAATTGGAACTTGTTAGCTTATTAAAATTGAAACTGGATGCTAACGAAGTATGTCAAGGAAGCTTATTAGAATTGAAACTGGATGCTAACGAAGTATGTCAAGGAAGCTTATTAGAATTGAAACTGGATGCTAACGAAGTATGTCAAGGAAGCTTATTAGAACTGAAACTGGATGCTAACGAAGTATGTCCAGGAAGCTTATTAGAATTGAAACTGGATGCTAACGAAGTACGTCAAGGAAGCTTATTGGAATTGGAACTGGACTATAAAATTTAGGCCAAAGGCCAAACTGTGGGACCCATGAAGTCATTCAGAGCTGAAAGGGAAACTGGGAGTAAAGGTTTTAAAAGTGTAACAGGAGGCAAACCTCAAAGCAGTTGCACTATGAAACAATTGTTAGAAGGTGGAAAGTAAGATGGAAGAACGCGAATATGAACGGAGGTACGGTAACATGAATGAATGGGGTTTCAGCTAGGGGGCCAAAGTTAAGTTAAGTATACCTTAGTTTTACCAGACCACTGAGCTGATTAACAGCTCTCTTAGGGCTGGCCCGAAGGATTAGACTTATTTAACGTGGGGGCCGAAGGGACTCTGCAAAGAACCTTAAGTAATGCCTGCAGTGCACAGCATGAGGTTCACTGGCGGCACTACCCTCTACGGGAAAGTAAGTTGATTAACTTTCGACGATTCGTTTTTTCCAGGTCCTGAGCCACATCATCGATGACACAGAGTATGACGACCCATTCCGAACCCGGTTCCCTAAGCTGGCCAAGTGCACCTACAGGTACATTGGCCCATCTGGGTCGATCGCCACTAGGCAACCACTGTGCATCTTGCCCCAGAACATCCTCAACGAGAAGGTCTTTGCCATCTTATGGTTCTGGTTCGTCATCCTGGCCACCATCACCAGCATGCAGGTGAGATTAAATTACATTCTCAGTTCATTTCCTTTCGGTTTTCAAAGCTTTCAGTGAAAACGCTCCAAAAATATCAGGATACGGATTTCAAGACTTTCATTGAAGAGGACCTCAAAATATTATGATACAAAGACATTCACGGGTTGTTGTGTCTGTTATAATCCATATAATTATTAAAAAGTGACTAGTATATTTAACCAGATGGGCAACTGGATTTATAATTTTCTACTCATGTTAATCCTTAGCTAATCTCCAAAGAACAACGATGAACAATAAAGTGAATTAATAAAAAAATATTATAATTGTTCGAATTTAACTTCAGAGCAAATTGCAAATCTTGATCACCACAGTCTCTGAAAGGACAGTTTAAAACAAGGCGATATTTCAGAATTCATTGAGCTTGGCAAAAGAATCTTGAAAGCAACGAAATGATCTTCGTGGTAACTTATAAGTCATCTTTTTTATCTCTGCAGCTCGTGTACCGCCTGGTCATCGCTCTGGCGCCTGCTATTAGGGTTCACGTGCTGGAACAGAGAGGCAAACTGGAATCCAGCAACATGATGGAAAAGGCCATCCAGCGCCTGAGCCTAGGGGACTTCTGCCTCCTCAACATCCTGGGGAAGAACCTGGACGCCATCACCTTCAAGGATATCCTGAAGGACGCCATACTGGTCGACGATCTCAATGCCAACGCCTACAACCGCCTGGGGCACGACGACGAGGAGGATCCAGAAGCGCGCAAGAAAAGGATGGAAATGGAGGATGACGAAACATCCTTGTAATGGGACATTTCCCCAGAGATTAAAAGAGAAAAGTTCCTAGATTCATTATTAATATTTCCGCTACCGACGATTGATTTGTTTCCTCCTATTGCCAAGCTTCTGAATCGTCTTCCTACTCCCGTTTATCCTAGGACGTAAAACCTGTCCTCCTCTGATAGGCAGTTTGTCATTTGCTTCTTTTGTGGTTAAGCCTCATCCCTCTTCTTTCTTCAGTCTTCCTTTTGTTTTCTTTGATTCTTGGCCTCTGCATTCAAAAGAAAAATAAACGACGAATGTGTTATGGAATGAAATGTTTGGCTCCTGGCAAAACGTATTCCAAGGTTGATAACATTGTTCGAATTTCATATCGGCGTCATGCTCTCAGCGAGTAAAAAAAATACTGGACTTAAATTCATTTATACAGAGTTAATAAAAATCTTGACATTATAATGTCTTATGATTATCTTATGGTGCCCATTTCTTATATTTAATAAATAAATGCAGTCAGAGAGATAAATGCGCAAGTGTATGCATGAATGCATACTTACAAAAGAGAGAGAGAGAGAGAGAGAGAGAGAGAGAGAGAGAGAGAGAGAGAGAGAGAGAGAGAGTATTGAATGCTTGGTTGAAGAGGACTTCTGTAGTCCAGTTGTCAATAACAACTAGATGCAGAAGGGCGAAAACAATTCAACAAAGCAGAGGCCAATAGTTGTACAAAATATCTTCGTTATCTTCCAAATACATAATATCTTGTTGGATAAACCAACGAAACTGGATCTCAGTTTTCCAAACAGTTCCATTTCTTGTATTGATCTTCAAAGATGGCATTGGAATGGTGTCTCTACACTGTCATTTTATTATCTAATCTTTTTTGTATGATCGGATGGTATTATTTATAAATTTCTGTGATTAAATAAACCTAGTTAATAAACCTTTGATTCATTTTATTATTCTCCTATTTTAATTTACTCTATATATTGAAGTCAGTTGAAATCGGGTTTAATGATAATTCCATATATGGACCAACCAAGCGAGGAAAGATTAAGAAGAAAGAATTACAACCGAGAAAGGAAAAAAAAAAAAGAGAGAATTTCTTGGGTCATACTAAACTCTACTATATATAGATATATATATATATATATATATATATATATATATATATATATATATATATATATATATATATATATATATATATATATATATATATATATATATATATATATATATATATAATTATTAGCCCTCAAGACGACATGAAAGGCAGAAACAGCTGTCAGCTTAAGAATGAATAACTACAGTAGTGCTGCAGTATTTTGTTCATTCCTCCTGAATAACAGAACAGAATACACAATTAAGGCCGATGGCCAAGCACTGGGAACTACGAGGTCATTCAGGGCTAAAAGGAAAATTGAGAGTTGCTTAGTGAAACAATTGTAAGAAGAGGGTGGAAAGTAAGATGGAAGAAAGGGTATGAGTGGAGGGACAGTGAAAAGGAATGAATAGGGTTGAAACTATGGGCCGAAGGGACGCTGCAAAGAACCTGAAGTAATGCCTACAGTGCACCTCACCCGAGGTGACTGACGGCACTAACCCCCTACAGGGGACATCAACCTTGAAACCTGAAAAAAAAAGCACTGAAGATATACATGTGGAAGCCACATGTACATCGGGACTTGAAGAAAATGAAGAAAGGACCGCGGCAGGTATACATATACATGTTACATATATATATATTTTTATATTTCTATATGTACATATATATATATATATATATATATATATATATATATATATATATATATATATATATATATATATATATATATATATATATATATATATATATATCGAGATGTCAGAATTCAGATCCGCTGATATGTCGCGGATCCGGATGTTAAAGGTTGTGCGGATGTCCTCTGGTTGCAGATATCCGTAATATCTCTAATGTATTTACTTCGCTGCTAATGTGGATACGGATGCGGATGAGGATGATGGGGTCCGGAACACCTGTAATATAAATATATATATATATATATATATATATATATATATATATATATATATATATATATATATATATATATATATATATATATATATATATACATTTTTTCGTTTTAACGTGCTTTTTTCCCATTTTTATATGGGGTAAGCACGATGCCTTCTATGAAGGACTTTGATTTGGCGGCGGGTATATACATATATATATGCATGTATAAATAATAAAATACGCATTATATTAAAATCTATCATCATCCAAACGGCTTGCAAATACACAAAAGCTTTTAATGCATGATCACCAAGACTGGGAGGCCAGAGAAGCGAGGCACAATGGCGGCAGTGAACATTCATGAAAGCCTAATATTGACGACATGCATTAGCTCGTTTCAGCCATCCAAATGATGGAGAACTTTCTTTTTGTTTAGGTCATTTAATTTAGTATTCGCGCACATGCTTTGCGTCAACCGCCCAGCAAACTGATCTTCTTTGGGTGGTTTCTCAAGTAGCCATGGTTGTGGCAATAAATTTTTGTGTTGGCAACACTAAGTTAAAGAGATGTGGCAATATATTTTTGTGTTAGCAACACTAAGTTAAAGAGATGTGGCAATATATTTTTGTGTTAGCAACACTAAGTTAAAGAGATGTGGCAATATATTTTTGTGTTAGCAACACTAAGTTAAAGAGATGTGGCAATATATTTTTGTCAGCAAAACTAAGTTAAAGAGATGTGGCAATATATTTTTGTGTTAGCAACACTAAGTTAAAGAGATGTGGCAATATATTTTTGTGTCAGCAACACTAAGTTAAAGAGATGTGGCAATATATTTTTGTGTTAGCAACACTAAGTTAAAGAGATGTAGCAATATATTTTTGTGTTAGCAACACTAAGTTAAAGAAACTGAGAGAGAGAGAGAGAGAGAGAGAGAGAGAGAGAGAGAGAGAGTTAAAGAGAGGCCACCCATGTGGGCAATTCTAATGCAAGAGTCATTTTTGTGTCTGAAAGAGAGAGAGAGAGAGAGAGAGAGAGAGAGAGAGAGAGGGGGTTTGCCACCCATGTGGGCAATATTCTAATGCAAGAGCCAATTTTGGTGTCTGAAGAGAGAGAGAGAGAGAGAGAGAGAGAGAGAGAGAGAGAGAGAGAGAGAGAGAGAGGGGGTGCCACCCTTGTGGGCAATATTCTAATGCAAGAGCCAATTTTTGGTGTCTGAAGAGAGAGAGAGAGAGAGAGAGGGGTGCCACCCATGGGGGCAATATTCTAATGCAAGAGCCAATTTTTGGTGTCTGAAAGAGAGAGAGAGAGAGAGAGAGAGAGAGAGAGAGAGAGAGAGAGAGAGAGAGAGAGAGAGAGAGAGAGAGAGAGGCCACCAATGTGGGCAATATTCTGATGCAGACCCATTTTTTGGTGTCTGAAGACACGACAATCTTGTCTCTCAGTGTTCACCACGTCTAACCTTCGAGGCTGAGATGAAAAAAAAAAAAAAATAAAAAGTTTTTTGTCTTAAGATACCTCCTCAGATGAAGCCAGCCTTGCGTTGGCACGGTCTCTTGCTCCTTGAGCTGCCCGGAAATACAGCGGAGTTGGGCATTAGCTGTCACGTCAACTTGAGCCCAACAGGAAGAGCTGGCTGAAATTTTCCTTTGTCATATAGCGAGTGATAATGCTGGCAGATTAACCTGAACGAAAGGAGTAACCATCACTTGAGTTATGAAATCCAGGCGGTCAGGTCAAGCATTAGGGGCATTTTCGGTCACTCGGCGCCTCGGGACGGTAAAACGGGAGAGTTGGAGTGGCTGGACAGCGAGATATTATTATTATTATTATTATTATTATTATTATTATTATTATTATTATTATTATTATTATTAAGATAGTTTAACCAGACGACTGAAAAGGACAGCGAGATAAAGGGATCCAAAAAATGAAGATGAAACACAATGCCCTAAAGGTGGAAATGGGAGAAAGTAAGTGTACCTTAGTTTTACCAGACCACTGAGTTGATTAACAGCTCTTCCATGGCTGGCCCGAAGGATTAGGCTTATTTTATGTGGCTAAGAACCAACTGGTTACTTAGCAACGGGACCTACAGCTTATTGTGGAATCCGAACCACATTATAGCGAGAAATGAATTTCTATCACCAGAAATAAATTCCTCTAACTCTTCATCAGCCGGGCGGAGACTCGACCTCGAACCTGGCGAGTGCCAGTCCACAGCTCTACCGACTCGCCCAACGAAGAGCTGGGAACTGGGAGAATACCCTACAGTTTCACTAAGAAGTAACAGTTTCAGGTGTTGGATAACAAGACTGAAAAAAGGAAGAGAGAACGGAGAGAGAGAATAAAAGGCTAAAAAGTGGATGCAGCAAGTGAAACGAACAGACTACATTATCCCTCACGGCAAGAAAACATTGTAAAATACAATAAATCAAAACATAGGTACTTCACCACGCTGAATGATAAGTCAAAATAAACATATATACAATATATACAATCATTGTATATATTATTGTAAAATTTACAATGTCAGAAATAACAGGTATATCTTAGAAATAATAAATATTTCTGACATTGTATTACAATGTCAGAAATAACAGGTATATGTTAGGTATTTTATGGACACTTTTCATGAGATGCGAAGTGTTAAAGTGAGAAAAGAACTTTGATGGTAAATTCAGAGTAAGTTAGTTCTCGTTATATAAATTAGTGCATTGCATGTTTTTATTTCTTTTTGAGAATCAAGTGTTTTGTGGTGAATAACACCTGACCTCTTTTTTTTTTTAATTCCGAACTCTAAAACTGACAAGAGAGGAATCATGATTCTGTTCCCTGAAAAATACTGTCTTCATTAAGTGTAACTTTGTTGTCGTCGGTTTTTGAGAAAAAAAAAATTCAACTCAAAAACAACCTCTTAAAATCCTGCCCTCCGAGGTTTTTCTCTAGAAACGTCAGACAAACTTTCTTTGTCCAGAGCGACTTTCCTACAGAGGAAGGACGTGACTAAGTTTCCTACTAAGTGTTGGTCGAACTCTCTGCCTTTCTGCGTAATGGCCACTCTTTTCAAACTCGGCTAGATTGAACCAAATATCATTGTGAAAATCCATCATCTGAATGGGTTCCACAAAGAGCCATTTTTCACTCTATTTTGTTTCCATGGTCTTCCGTACTCTCTCTGGTCGAAGGCAGACCAGTGACGTCATCATCGCTGACGCAATGTTTTGCTTCTCCTCTGGGTTTTTTTCGGGAAACTACTGCTATTTAAAATTAATAGAGAGCGTCGCTTAATTTACGTCACGTCGACGGCGATCTGTAACCATCAATGCAAAAGGAAGCGGTGACGAGTGCTGTCTGGATTTTTGCGACCAAATATTAAGAACAGACTTTCTATCTATCCCTTTTACCAATAGTGCTTAGGTGACTGAGTAATTGAAAGACAAAGTTCTAAACCAATCAAAACTTGCTGCTGGACAAAGAAAGCTTGTTTGAGGTTTCTAAAAAAACCTTGGATGGAAGGATTTTATTTATTGCGAAGAGATTGTTTTTGAGTAGAATTTTATCTTTTTTTTTTAAGAAAATACGTATAGCTACAAACAGATTTATTTGCAACGTATGCACTTAGTTTACCACTTATACGTAAGTACTGGCATAAACTACCCTGTGTGTCTATAACAGTGTTCTTTCAAGCCCCATATTTCGGCTTACAGCATGACGCAACATGTGTCATATCCTTTCAAAATGCCACAGAACAGCAGGGACCCCTTAACTATTGCCTCTGAAAATATGAACCATACCCCAGATATTGATTTACACCATTGAGGACACGAAAATACAGAACTGCATTTAACTCGTTTATCGTAATTCGAGCGATTTACAATAACGAACCTATTTCATTTACATATACAGAATATTCTGAGTAATAACAACGACGTCACTTCCTGTGCGTACGACGTCAGTGTCACGCAAAGACGTTAGAGGACGGGCACCCAGAGGGCTTAAAATAAAGGTAGACGCCCTCGCAGCGGTCCAGTTTCGACCATTGAGCTGCAAATTGCACATCTCTCCCTCTGGGGGTCTTCGTCCATTCTTCCTCCTCCAGTGAAGTGGGAATTCAAGGGTGAAGGTGAGAGTGGGTCTTCTACGTCCAGTGCTGAATCGTTTTCTAGTGATTAATACTTTTTTATTAATTTCTCTTCTCTTGTGGATATTCGCTCATGTGGTGGCTAATTTGGTGATGTTTCGTGTGAATGTGCAAACTTGATTAATATCCTAATAACGATAGCAATAATAACACGAAGATTAGCGACCAACATTTGTGAAGTGGTGATATGAAGCATCGAAATCGTTTATGAATCTGGAGAAATACTGATCTTACCCCGAGGAAGGTTCCTTTCTATTATTTGCTTCAGTTTTCTTTTATATTAATATACGTTTTTGTCTTCGTAAAATTTATAAAGCCAGTTTTTCTACCACCGGGAGAGCATCTGAAATATCTGACAATATTTTTTTTTTTTTTTTAGTTTTTGTTAATAAGATTTGACCTTTTAGTTTTAGAAAATGTCAAATCAATGTCAAATCATAGCAATTTGAATCCTCTGCAAACATATTTCTAGTTGTAAACGAATACATCTTGGCTGAAGAGAAAACCTGTCGACAAGTTATTGTGAACGTAACTAAAGGGTACTGCCAGCCAGAAATAATTTGAAGTTATAACATGTCCCACATCCTAAGATAAAATTTTTGGACTTACTAGCGAATAAGTTATAGATTTCAAAGTTCGCGAGTTGGACAAGAGAATTCAAAATCCTGTGGGTATATCATGCCGTTAGCCATAGTCCCTCAGCAGAAGCCTAATATACACTTTCTAGACTCAAGACATAAGTTACTAGAGATTAAGTTGTAGATTTCAAAGTTCATGAGTTATACACGAATGAATTCAAACAAACCGTTAGCAAAAGTCTTTCAGCGTCAGTCTGGGATTTCCTTTTATGCAAAATCTAACGGATGCTTCGTGTGATTAGTCATACATACTCTCTCTCTCTCTCTCTCTCGAATTTGCCAACATTCGGTGCCATTCGGTTATCATTACGTGATACTTGTGGCTTAATATTTGTGAATATAAAAAAGTCACGCGTGTACCTATGACAAAAAAATATTATGTATATGTTTATAAATAACGATTCAGGAAACTTTTACAGCAAATCTCTAACTGATACGTATTTTGCTACGTGGCTAACTCAAACTTTGATAGTGTTCACGGATTAAAAACGTTGTGACATAGCCCTCTCTCTCTCTCTCTCTCTCTTTCTCTTTGTCTATCTCTTTCTCACTCTGCCTCTGTCTCTCATGTCTTCCTGTCTCCCTTTCGCCCCGTCGCTTTTGTGTCAGCACGACAAAAGTATTGAATTTTTTGCCCTGTTGCTTCGACAAAACACTAGAGAAAGAATAACTATGTACAGATGGATTATGTTACTGTTGACTATAAACATTCACACACACACACACACACACACACACACACACACACATATATATATATATATATATATATATATATATATATATATATATATATATATATATATATATATATATATATATATATATATATATATATATATTATATATATATATATATATATATATATATATATGTATGTATATATTATAATTATATATACATATATATAATATATATTATATATATATATATATATATATATATATATATATATATATATATTACATAATTATAAATACATATATATAATATATATTCATATATATATATATATATATATATATATATATATATTATGTATCTAGACATATATACATGTATATATAAACGTATACATACCCATGAGAACTTTTAGACACTGTGGCTAGGCACTTCAATGGCTCTTTAGGTCAACACGTACAAATTAGAGAGAGAGAGGAAGAGAGAGAGAGAGAAAAAAGGTCTAAAATCGTTATTAATATTAATTCTCTACGCTCCTTCAGAATGGTGCTCGGGGTCCTAGGCGCCCTAGCGGCGATCGCCAAAGTGAGGTACTCCTTCACGGCCGTCGACAGCCACGTCTTCCGCCTCCACTACCGATGGACGGCCACCTTCTGCTTCGCCTGCTGCGCCCTCGTCGTGGCCAAGGAGTACGTGGGCGAGACCATCGAGTGTATGACCAACGACGTGAACGCCCTCAAGCCCATAACGACCTACTGCTGGATCACTTCGACCTTCACCATCAATTCTACATATCGTAAGGATGGGCTGTTTTTTTTTTTTTTTTATTTATGGACAAATAGGTGTAGTCGTATCTCATTATTCATGGACTTTTTTTTAATTCCTGATTCGTCATAAAGATGGAATTTTTAATTTTAATTTTTCTTATTTATGGATTTATTGGCAGATAGGTATACTTGTATTTATCAATTTATTAATTACATGGATAGCACGTTCTGCTTTTCGTAATTCACCATGACGAAATTTTTATTTTCTTTTTTTTTATTTATGAATAAACAGTTGTAATCATAATTAATTATTTATTACTTACATGGACAACGCGCTTTACTTTTAGTTATTTGTCTTTTATTTGGTTTTACATATTCATCTATTTATAATAAGAATAATAAGGTTGTTCAATATTTGTTCACTGATGGCTAGAAAGGTCACCTTCCATTTGCAATTCCATTTTCACTTGCATCTTTGTTCATTCACAATTTAGAAAATGTAAATTTCTTTTTATTACGGTACTTTCGTCATCTTACATTCTTGCCTATTTCTCTCAACACTAATTTGTTTCTCACAAAAGAAATAACATCTACTAAACGCTTCTTTCAGCAATGAGGGGCGTTGGGAAGTACGATCCGAAAATCCACGAACAGAGGTATCATGCCTACTACCAGTGGGTACCGCTGATACTTTTCTTCCAGGTAAGCAAGACGGATTATGTGATCTCATATACTGTATATTGTATATATAAGTAACGCCCCCGTATTCGCGTTCTCACGATTCGTGGATTTCTCTGTGGAACGTGTCTACCCATTATTCGCGGAAAATTTGCTCAGAAATATTCACTAATTACTGTATTTTCATATCGTTTTCATGACTAAACGCACTTTTTGTGATAAAGCTATTAAAATACTCAGGTATAAGCATTTTTAGAGGGTTTTTCTTGTGTTTAAACTTCAAAATAGGCAGTTCTAAGTGTTTTTTGAGGGGTTACAAGTATTAGCAGATTTTAGCTATTCACAGGGGGCTGCAGCATGCATCCACCGCGAATACTACTGTGTGTGGGGTTTAATATATATATATATATATATATATATATATATATATATATATATATATATATATATTATATATATATATATATATATATATATATATATATTATACTGTACACATATATATAAATATATATATATATATATATATATATATATATATATATATATATATATATATATATATATATATAATATATATATATATGTTACACTTCCTGAATAATAATTAAGACAACACATGCGCATGTAACCGCTACCACTGTAAATACCCATCGAAAAATACGTGAAATCATCTACTAATATTCGCTCACATGTGAAGACCTCCGCTGACCGCCCTTTGAAACCGAAACCAACAACTGATTCGCAATGCTTTCCCCCGTAGGGATGCCTCTTCTACATGCCCCACTTGATCTGGAAGTGGTACGAAGGGAAGCACGTCGACCGCCTCCTTCAGGATCTGAACAAAAATATCTTCGATGAGGACGCCAAGAAGAAGAAGGAGAACATCATCAGGTAAGGATTACCATTCTTCGAGGTGTATGTTGTTGTAGGGAAGCGCATGTCTCTCTCTCTCTCTCTCTCTCTCTCTCTCTCTCTCTCTCTCTCTCTCTCTCTCTCTGTTTCTGTGTCTGCATATGTGAAATCGAACACGGTATGGTTTATCCTCACTTGTCTTCTAAGTTCGGAATCAATTCTTGCACTCGGGTTTTTCCCATATTCCTTTTTATCTCTCTCTCTCTCTCTCTCTCTGTTTCTGTTCTTGCACTCGGCTTTTTCCTATATTTCTTTTTATCTCTCTCTCTCTCTCTCATCATTTTGATTTATTACTAATAATCTTTGCCACATTATTTTTGTTTACAGTAAATTTTTGCTCTTTCATTTCTGACGGAAAAAGTAACGCTTTAAAAAATAACGATATGTATATATATATTACTCACAAATACATAAACCATAATTCTAGCACTCTCCAGTCTTGTGTTGCGCATGCTAAATAATTATTGAAACTTACGCCTGCAAAACTAAGTGACTAACGGATGTGCACGAAAACGATAATCTGAGTATTTATCATCTATTCAAACTCACGTTTTTTCTCTCTCTCACCGAATGAATATTAAAATCACACAAATTTAACATTCCAGTCACAGGCTAATTAATCAACGATTTCTAACCAATTTAATAATTCAATACCGTACAATTACTTTTTTCTGTAGCTATGTCCGAACATTTTTTTTTTTGAAGCTGTGTCCGAAAAAAAATTTATTTTTGGCAGCTACGTCCGAACAATTTTTTTTTTTTTTTGCAGCTATGTCAGAACAATTATTTATTTATTTATTTATGTATTTTTTGCAGCTATGCCCGAGAATCTTGGGGTCTGAACATGCAGTATGCAGCTATATACCACGCCTGCGAGGCACTGAATTTAGCCAACGTTCTTCTACAAATGTACTCCGTGGATAAATTTCTAGGTGGCGTCTTCTGGGACTACGGTACCAAGGTTAGTTTTTGACTTGACGTGACACCACCTTTCATCTTCATCCCGTTATTCTCATTCCTCTTTTTTCATCACGTTTTCTTCTTATTGATATTCATTTGAAATGTTTTTTTTTTTTTTTTATTCATTTAAGGATTTCATAAATACTTCAAATGAAACGTGACTGTATTGTAGTTGTTTTAGACGTAAAGCATAAGTAACTATAAATCAGATATACCCCGGTGGTCCTCTATACCCCGGTGGTCCTCTCTCTACTCTGATTCATTGAATAATCTCTGCATCAACCTTGTTATTCAAGTTTTTGTTTCCTCTGTAACC
The DNA here is from genome assembly GCF_040412425.1 of Macrobrachium rosenbergii. Taxonomy (NCBI): domain Eukaryota; kingdom Metazoa; phylum Arthropoda; class Malacostraca; order Decapoda; family Palaemonidae; genus Macrobrachium; species Macrobrachium rosenbergii. Next base: position 47,659,490 of record NC_089754.1, read on the forward strand.
TCCAGGACTTTGATCCACATCATGTTGTTAGATAATCTTATGACACTGATAAATGCTCTTGAAATATCGGACATACCAAGGTCATGACTGGGTGTCGCAACGCCTCTCTAATCCTCCTTACGCGATCCTTAACAAGGTTAATTTCACACCTTTTCCTTTCGGTTACTTTGTTTTATTGTTCCACACCTTTTTATATCTTTGGCAAACATGCCGGCTATACTTCACACCGATATCAGGGTAATTTCACGCTCATAAAATCATAATGGTTCATAATTTTTATGGTCTCAGATAACTGAATAACGTTGTGTTTCAGTCACTGGCAGTCCTGATCATTTTAACCAAGCCCTAACAGTTACAGGGGCACTTTTATACATCAGAACATTGGCCTGTCTTCCAGTTTTCGGTAGCTCCCATAGGATGCAAATTTATCAGTGCTTTAGTAACGGGTATTTGTACTTTTTAACCTTTTACTTTATCTCCATTTCCGCTTTCTTTCTTCCATCTTGCTGTCCAACTCCCTCTTTCCACTGTCTAAAGCACTGAATAGCTGAAAAAGCCCCAGTTTTTAGCTCGATAGCCAAAATGTCATAAACCATAAATCAGTTTTTGGAGGCTATTTTATCAACATTAGATAGGTCTTCATCTCGGTGTTCCGTCTTTGAGCAAAAAGAGAGAAGAAGAAAGGGCAAAGAACATTAAAAACAGCATCCCAGACTTCCCGGTTGTTAAATCCAGGCTCTCCCTCCTACAGATCTTGTCCCTGCTGACGGCAGACGACGCTGAGAGGTACGACGCCCTGATCACGGTCTTCCCTAGGCTGACGAAATGCAACTACAGGAAAATCGGCCCCTCGGGAACCATTATGCTCGAAGACATCCTTTGCGTTCTCCCACAGAACGTCGTCAACGAGAAGATCTATCTCGTGATGTGGCTGTGGTTCATCGTTATTGCCATAATTACTGGGATTTGGGTGAGTAGAATGTTTAAAAAGAAATGAATTTTATTGTTTTGCTTTTAACTCAAGGCCAAAGCATATGGAAAACTATAATCAGTAAACGCAATAATTTTTTTAATTCTTAAAAACAAATGGCTCCAAGAACTGTAGTTTAATGCCTTCTTTCCCGTTGCAGCTCATATAGAAAATTATAATCAGTGACTATAATTTTTTTTTAATTCTTAAAAAAATAGCTCCAAAAATTTTAGTTTAATTTTTTTGATTCTTAAAAAAAAGGCTCCAAAAATTGTAGCTTAATTTTTTTAATTATTAAAAAAATGGCTCCAAAAATTGTAGCTTAATTTTTTTAATTCTTAAAAAAATGGCTCCAAAGCCTGTAGTTTAATTTTTTTAATTCTTACAAAAATGGCCCCAAAAATTGCAGATTAATTTTTTTAATTCTTAAAAAAACGGCTCCAAAAACTGTACTTTAATTACTACTTTCCCCTTGCAGCTGACATGGCGCGTGGCTGTACTGTGCAGCGCATCCGTCAGGCTCCGCCTTCTGGAGCGCCTGAGCAAGTCCCGCCTCACGGAGAAGATGGAACGCACGATCCTCAGCCTCCACTTAGGAGACTTCTGCCTCCTGGAAAACCTCGGGTACAACATGGATCCCCTGAACTTCAAGGATATCCTGCAGGGCGTCACGGACGTCGTCGAGGAATACGACCCCTCGGCGCCCATCAGCGACGGCACCTACACGCCCTTCTTGAAACCCGGAGGGGACGACCTGGCGCCGAGGTACCGGTTCCCGACTCACGCCGGTGACGGATTGTGACGCTGTGGTGACTCTGTCCTGTGAGGACTTTCGAAAAATACCCACGGGGATGCCCATGAGGGCTTACTGCTAAAGCAGCTCCTAAACGGCCGTATTTTATGGTGCTTCGACGAAACTGTGATCGATTTCTGATGTTGATAGTTCAGAAAGATAAACTTTTTTGTTTTTTTATTTGTACTTCGTCTCCGCCGTCTTTTTAAAGTAATATATATCGTTGACCAATTTTTTTTATTAAAGATTTATACTTACCTAACCGTTTTTATTTTTGTCCGTGTCGCTTCTCTAAAGCCTTGTACAACAACAAAAATTAAAAGAGATATAAACCTTTTAAGTAAGAAAGCAGTTAATTATCTATCTGTCTATCTATCTATCTATTTATCTATCTATATATATATATATATATATATATATATATATATATATATATATATATATATATATATATATATATATATATATATATATATATATATATATCATGAAACCTTGCTAATGCAAATGAAAGAGAAAGGAAAAGCAAATTTGTTGACAGAATATTGCAATCAACAGTGCTGGTTTGAGAGAGAGAGAGAGAGAGAGAGAGAGAGAGAGAGAGAGAGAGAGAGAGAGAGAGAGAGAGAGAACAAATACGTTACTTACACAATGTCATTCTTACTGGAGTTAAAAAGTTATTTCCTGTTTTCACAGAACAATGAAAACATGAATAACAAAATTTTCTAGCAAAACCAATTTACAAGTCATGCATATCTATCTACCTCATGCATTACAGTCTCTTGTTTTTTTTTTTTTTTTTTTTTTTTTAAATAATCCAACTGTCTGTGGCAACATCATGGAGGAAAAGGAAGAACTTGGAACAACTCCGGTCAATTTGTGGTCACAAGAAGAAGGGAAAAGGTCACAAAAAAATAAGGGAAAATGCCACGAAAAGTTATCATACACTTACGCGACCTTCAGCTCTTGATATAAGATGACCGTTGAGCATTATAGTGACTTAAAATTAAGACTTAGCGTTCTGGTACCTGCTCCAGCTGCAATGAGAAGAACCAAAGGCTAGCTGAATCACAGGTCCCAAATTAGTCTCAAAACAGTTAATCATCTTCCAACAAACAAAGTGATCTCAATGAAAGTCGCCCTTGTATTGGCCCCAACTTTCTGATTATTTTTGAGGCAAAAGTAGTCTTCTTAAAAATTACCCTCAATCTCTCAGATTACTTTTCCCCTTAGAATGACCTGACCTTTCTGATTACATCTGGGCCCATGATAATCTTATAAAAATGCTCTAAACTCTCTCCTGGATTAACATTGAGTCAATAACAATCGTCCTAAACAAAATGGTCAACACTCACAGATTACTACTGAAACAGTAAAACACTTCCTTACACTGACATCAAAACTCTCAGGTTGCTATTGAGTTAGTAACAATCATCCTTAAAATGGCATCAATACTCTCAGATCACTATTGAGCTAGTAACAATCATCCCTGAAAAATCATCAACACTCTCAGATCACTACTGAGTTAGTAACAATCATCCTTAAAATGGCATCAACACTCTCAGACAACTACCGAGTTAGTAACAATCATCCTTAAAGTGGCATCAACACTCTCAGACAACTATCGAGTTAGTAACAATCATCCTTAAAATGGCATCAACACTCTCAGACAACTACCGAGTTAGTCGCAATTATATTTAAAGTGGCATCAATACTCTCAGATCACAATCGAGATAGTAACAATCTTCCTTAAAATAGCATCAACATTCTTAGATTACAACTGATTCAGTAGCAATCTTCTTTCAATGGCCTCAGCTATGAAATTACTACTGAATCAGTGACAATCTTCCTTAAAATGGCCTGAAATCTCAGATTACTATCGAATCAGTAGTAATCTTCTTTAAAAAATGGCCTCCGAGTGCTCTTTAGTCAAGAAAACATTCGCGTAGGAAACCCGTATCTTTAATCCAGGAAACCAAGCTTCAAAGAAATTAAAGAATAAAATAATGAAGGAGTAGAATAGGTGTTTCTTGCGTTTATTTATAAAACCGGTTTTCAAAAAATAGGTGTACTGTAAAAGTTACATCTACGAGAGATGTGTCTCTTAAAATTATCTGACAGTAAAACTCATGAACATACTGTATAACAATAATAATATTAATAATAATAAAATGTACTGTATAGTTGTTAGGGAAATGACATGTATAATGGTTCACTTATAATAATAATAATAATAATAATAATAATAATAAGAAGAAGAAGAAGAAGAAGAAGAAGAAGAAGAAGAAGAAGAAGAAGAAGAAGAAGAAGAAGAAGAAGAAGGAGGAGGAGGAGGAGGAGGAGGAGGAGGAGGAGGAGGAGGAGGAGGAGGAGGAGGAGGAGGAGGAGGAGGAGGAGGAGGAGGAGGAGGAGGAGGAGGAGGAGGGGGAGGAAGGGAAATGACAACAATCTTGTTCAGACAGTACGCCTATCATGCGATGGGTAGTCTGAAAAGAATTCACTGTAAATATACAAGAATGCCAATATCTCCATTAAATCTATAGCACCCTAAATTTAAAAAAAAAATGAATTGTATCAAAACAGTGATCTTTTACTTAGCTAGCTACAAGCCACGACTCATTACACTGAACGAGGTCACTATTTGGGTGGGTGACCACACTCTGGCACAAATACTAGTTTTCCTAAGTATTCTGAGCTGAGTTTGTTTCCACTGTTACTGTACAAAATGAGAATAAACTATGGTCATCTAAATACAATTTCTAAAATGAAATTGATCAGAAAACGTTTTGACCTTGTCTTCAGAGACTGGAGTTGGCAACTGTTAAAAGCACCAGATATATACTGCTAATATAAATCTCTGCTCCAATTTGGAGCAGAGAGTGACATGCAAAGCCTCATCCCTGAACACTATTTGTTGAGAACTGTAAGGTGAAACTGTTGGCTGAATTCCCTGATTCCTCTCACGTACAACTCAGAGCAGTGACTCCCAACTTTTATACCTTCCAAGAACCCTTGAAACAATTTTCCATACCCTAGGGAACCTTTATCTACAGTGCACATACATACATACATACATACATACATACATACACATGCACAAACCACTGGGAAAGTTCAAAATGAAACGACAGAATGCCAAGAACTTTCGTGTATTTTTAACACATCTTTGTGCCCCAAAGATGTATTAAAAATACGCGAAAGTACTTGCCTCTCTGTCGTTTCATTTTGAACTTTCCCAGTGGCTTCAGCTAATAAACAAATTCACGTGGTTACTTTGTGATTTCTTAGTAATATATATATATATATATATATATATATATATATATATATATATATATATATATATATATATATATATATATATATATACATATGCACGTCTAAGAAATTTCTCAATATAGATCATATAAACCTACCATAACATCACAAGACAGTTCGCATTACGAAGCCAACATTTGCAACATACAATTACTTCACGATTCCTTGCGGAACCCCCTATGGCTCCGCGGAACCCCGTT
>NC_089754.1:47667270-47674770 GCF_040412425.1 Macrobrachium rosenbergii
GAAATATATTGTATAAGGACCAACTCTGTACATTTGGAGGGTAATCCATTTAGTAATGGCGGTCCAAATCATGACTGGGATTACAATCCGAACTGATATGTGCTGAAATCATTTTTATACGTCGGTCATTACAGAGTGCGATAACTAAACCTCGTCTCTAATAATAACAATAACAATGAATAAGATCAAATCTGCTTAGATACCGAGTTTTCATTTACGCGAAAACAAAACAACAACACCCCAGGTGGGGGGGGGTGTTGTGCCATCAGTGCACCTCACGTGGTGCACTGTAGGCATTACTTAAGGTTCTTTGCAGCGTTCCTTCGACCCCTAGCTGCAATCCTTTTCATTCCCTTTACTGTACCTCCGTTCATACCCTCTTTCTTCCATCTTACTTTCTTTAACCCTCCCCTAACAATTGTTTCATATTGCAACTGCGAGGTTTTCCTCCTGTTACACCTTTAAAAGCTTTTTTCCCTCTCAATTTTCCTTTCAGAGCTGAATAACCTCATAGGTCTCAGCCCTTGGCATCACGCCTAAATTTCATATTACAACTAACGGCTGTTATCAAGAACGTGACAGAAAGCTGTGCATATCAGAGTTAAAACCGGATACTGAAAATCGGGAATGGTAGGTACTGGTCTTTCCTACCAAGGTCATGACGAGTTGACGGTTTTCGTCGAAGTTTTATCTTGCTCAAAAATGTTTCGAGTATATAAGTCCTTCACTGCCCTAAAATGGAAGACTGCAGTATCTGCAAAAATACAAAACTGAGAAAAATGGCAGATGATGCAGTTTTCCCTTGCCTTACTACTGATTTTGCAGATACTGCAGATGGGACCCCTAAATACTAGTGGAAAGCACTGAAGAATCATTCTGAAACTGCAGTAACTTGTTTATTAGTGTTTCACGAGCCCAATAGGTGGCCTATCTCAATTTCGAAAATTTTCCAGATACTGCAGTTTTCCATTTTAAGGCAGCCTAGGTCACCTTCATCCTTAACGAGATATCGAGAATCACGTAAGCCAGCCACCCCGAATTAGGGTTAAATCAATTAACTGGAGGGTATTTCACGCAGGAGTTTGAGCGAAGGAAAAATTATCATTAAATACACACACAATATACACGAATTTCATGACAAAATACACGCACAAATATACATAAATAAAATAGATTAAATTTCATGATTAAATATACGCACAAATATATATTAGTAACTAAAAATATACATTCATTTGATAAAATGAAGACAGGATCAAAAGAGTTTACATTTGTTATGAATGAAACGATAAGAAAACAAAACTTTTGAGTGATATGTTAAAGTAACTGTGTTTGACATATAAATAGATTTTTTCTTTTGAGAGGCCAACGACGCAGGCAAACTAATACCTCATCTAGCCCAGGTTTGATGGAATCCAGGAAAAAGGAAAAGGGAATGAAAGAGAACTGGACTTAACCTCGAAAGAAGAGACAGCAGATGATAATAAGTGCATGAGAAAATTGATGACGACACGCTCAAACAAATGCACCGAATCGAGACCTCAGGAGACTCTGCCTTTGAACAGGGAGATGAAAACTCACCTTCTCGTTGATGATGTTCGTAGCTATGAGGCACATCACATCCTTGACCTGTATTGTTCCAGAGGCACCGAAACTCTTGAAGGTACACTTCGCCATCTTGGGGAAGACCAAAGACATCGGGTCGGTGCGATTCTCGGGGTCCAGGCTGGCTATTTCAATTATCTGGCGAAAGGAGAAGAACCGTCTTATGAGCTTCGATTTAACATTGGCTAATAGAAAACCAGTAAAAATGCGCCCAAGTTTCTTCAGCGCAATCGAGTTTCCTGTACAGCGTATACTCAAGGCCACCGAAAATAGATCTTATCTTTCGGTGGTCTCGGTATAATGCTGTATGAGCTGAGGCCCATGAAACTCTCAGCCGGCCTTGATGGCCTGTGTTGTTGCGTTGCCAGACGCATGATCATGGCTAACTTTTACCTTAAATAAAATAAAAACTACTGAGGCTAGAGGGCTGCAATTTGTTATGTTTGATGACTGGAGGGTGGATGATCAACATATCAATTTGCAGCCCTCTAGCCTCAGTAATTTTCAAGATCTGATGGCGGACAGAAAAAGTGCGGGCAGGTAAAGTAAGGACGGACAGACAAAGCCATCTCAATAGTTTCCTTTAACAGAAAACTAGAAAGTATATAATTTAAGTTAAAGTTCCAAGAGACCTGACATTAAAGAGCTGACAAACAAGAAGAAATCCCGGGCATAAGCATATGTATGTCTTAAAATAGTCAACACCAGAAAATGACCACAAATAGTCACAGTTCCACTTACGCTGGATCCATAGGTGAGGAACTCGCCTCCTAGGAAAGTGTCCGTGAAGAAGAGCATGCTCACGACCACGGCCAGATTAAGGAATTCACAGAAGAAGAACTTGTTGGCCCAAGAAGCATGTCTGTCCATGTGGTTTGTGATGTACTGCACCAGTGCCTTGAACCTACGCAAGTGAAGAGGCCGGTACATGAGTGTTTTAGTAGAGCAGTTATTCTCAAACAGGGTGCCGCGGCATCCTGGGGTGCCACGGATAGTGCCTAGGGGTGCCGCAAGATTGTCATGAATTTTGTCTTGGCTAGATCGTTTTAATGAACATTTGTAAAAAAAAAAAGGTTTGTAGCAGTCTTCATATAATTATTCTCAGTTTGTCTACTTTAATATATATACTGTACGTATATATATATGTGTGTGTGTGTGTGTGCGTGCGTGTGTGTGTGTAATTCTAATAGCCACAATGCCCTCTTGACTTCTCGAATTCTTATATATTCTTATATACATATTTGCTTAAAGGTGATTATCATGTTTTTTTATATTAGTCTGCATTTATATAACGCTTCAGTTATCTAATTCTTCTGATACGCTCTTTGCTTGTACAGTATATTTCTGCATTTACGGTGTGATGATTCTGGTTTGAGAATGGATAATAACTTTATTCACTAAACAAGAAATTAATTCATGCGATATGGCGGGATGGTGAAGAAGGGGTGCCACGGTAATGATTACGTTAGTTAGGGTGCCATCACCAAAAAAAAAGATTGAGAACCACTGTAGTAGAGCATATCAGACATACTTTGACATGTTTTTTACTTTTAGATTGTAAGCTCTCGTACACTGAACATCTTTAGCTGAAGGACGGAATAGGTTTCTCTTAAGATGCAGTAAAAGCCGTTGCAATACAACAATGAGAGATACTGTTTCGGTCTTTCAAGTGCCTGATTAGACATGACTATTTTGAGAGGTATCAGAACTTAACTAGGTGAATATATCAGCAGCAAATGGAAGCTGAAAAGTCACTAGCATCATTGTGTATGAAGAATACTTTTCATGATTTACCCTGCTTTCTCAAGAAACATTTTTTTTTAGATTAGTAGACAAATATAAAAGTCACTCATAAAATCATGTTAGAAAAAATTACTCAGGTTTTACACTCCACGTACTTTTGGCAGAAAAGCTTCCCAGTGGTTCGATATACACAGACACCTTAATTATAAGGTGCCCACGGAGCCAGGTAGCTTACCTTTCCTCTCGATTGAAGTAGATTTTAAGATTGGCCCCGAGATAGTCCTTTATCGATACATCCTGGATGACCTCTCTGAAGAAACCCCCTCCCACCTCTTCCAGAGCCAGTGGGGTAGGTAGAACAAGAGGCCCTGGGAGAAAGACAAAGGAACGTATTGAATGGAATGGAAGATAGAATTTAGGCCAAAGGCCAAGCGCTGGGACTTTTGAGGTCACTTAGCGCTGAAAGGGAAATTGAGAACAGAAAGGTCTGAAAGGTGTAACAGGAGGAAAACCTCGCAGTTGCACCATGAAATAATTGTTAGGAGAGGGTGGAAAGTAAGATGGAAGAAAGAGAATGCGAACGGAGGTACAGTACAAGGAATGAAAGAGGTTGCAGCTAGGGGCCGAAGGGACGCTGCAAAGAACGATAAGTAATGTCTACAGTGCACCGCATGAGATGCACTGGCGGCACTACTCCCCTACGGAAAGAGAACGTACTGTTTATTGTCTGTTTTTTGGGGGACCATTTTATCTGACTATCTTTTAATTGAATACAAGGTTTATTTACTACCTCTCAAATAAAAGCGAGATGTAAAATCATTAAGATAAACGGAGACCAGTATAGGATATATTAGATAATATACCCCTGTTGATATTCCATCCAACAATTCTCCCTAACCACAAGGACTTCCCTCTTGACAAAGCTTTCTTTAATTTCGTTCAGCTAATCAATAACCAACCCTTTTCATATTTACTCCTACTCATTTCAGCTTCACAGTCAATCAGTCAATTCACACGAGACTCACGATTTCATTCAACCCATCTGTAGTCTCACCTGTAAAAACAGCACGAAAGGAACCCACTGGTAATAGGCGTGCACGGTGATCTCTTCCTCCACCCCGCGGCCTCTCACGGGCGGGCCGACTCCCGGGTGGGGCACGTCCACTCCTACTTCGAGTCCGTGCAGTCGGTCCACGGTGAAAGTGCCCATGATGAAGCAGTACTCGTTGACGACGTCCGTGCTCACGCCGGAGGCCATGCAGTCGATTTTCTTACCTTTGGGAGAGAAAATCAGAATTGGATCTGATCGTCTTAATTAGGGAATGATTCGGTTGTAAGTTGAAATCGAACTGAATTGAATTAAACTGAGTACAGGATTTAGGCCAAAGGCCAGGCACTGGGACCTATGTGGTCATTCAGCGCTGAAAGGGAAATTGAGAGTAGAAGGGTTTGAAAGGTGTAACAGAATGAAAACCTCGCAGTTGCACTGTGAAACAGTTGTTAGGGGAGGGTGGATAGCAAGAAGGAAGAAACAGAATATGAACAGAGGTACAGTAAAAGGAATGAAAGGGGTTGCAGCTAGGGGCCGAAGGGACGCTGCAAAGAACCTTAATTAATGCCTTCAGTGCACCGAATGAGGTGCACTGACGGCACTAACCCTCTGCGGGGAATGATTCAGCTTTAAGTTGAAATCAGTATGGTGACCAAGCAATCAATGTCCTTCGCTTTCTTGGGTAAATTCTTGGAAATAAAAGAAAATTACTGGGAGCAATGAAGAAGTATATTTTGTTGAATTTATGATAACGATAACAGCAATAAAGTTGGAATCCGCGGGGGGGGGGGCAAGTAATCGAAGGCGTTGATTTTCTTAAAAAAATAAGACTGAAAACTTACAAGCTAAGTTGAAGTATATTTTAAAGTTTTCAAAAGAATATTTGATTTATGAAGTTATAGTAGTTAAGGGATTGTTAAAAATGGATGCATCATGATAGGGCTAATGTGTGAATTGGAAATGGCTTCTTACAAATGGGGAATCGGTATATATATTATACTGGACAGGATATGGTCAAAGATCTTGCTTATAACTTTAGGGTATCAAAAATATATCAAATCTGATAAAATTACGTAAAGTTTGAGCTTTTAATTCAGCCAAAAAAGCATACCACTGACACCTTATCAAAGCTAGAAATAATTTTATAAAGATAATAAGAGAGAGAGAGAGAGAGAGAGAGAGAGAGAGAGAGAGAGAGAGAGAGAGAGAAGCTCCCTATCCAGGGGATTTAACACGCACTTGATATAATCAACTGCGCCCATCTTCGAGACTGTCGTCAACAACATTTAGATAATTAAAAAAAAATAATAATGAGACTCTCCTTCGGTGTCCGATAAGAAATGAGATCACGAGTGATAAGGATTTATAAGTATTATATCTTGTAAGACATTTATAAGACCACAGCCTATTTCTGCTGTGGCTGTTTTACACTGCGTCTGATTTATGCGATAAATAATGCGCATTTGTTTCAGTAATGGTTCTACTGCATTCGGTATCAAAAGTCATTTAGACTATGATTGCCATTTTGTATTATAAAAATATACATAATTATAAGAATAATGATATTAATTATTAGTGCTTAGGTCAACCACCCTGATTACACAGCCCACCACTGTCGACTAACAGCCAAGTACACAACACTGTAAGTCAACAGAAGCTTATTTAATTTTCCAAGATAAGAATTCAGATCGGCCATACCCCCATCCGCCCCACATCATCCCCTTATCCCTCGAATCTTGCTATAGAAGCCAGGTTAATATGGTTTGTCCAAGGGGACCACAGGAGAGGTGTCGTAATAATACATATATATATATATATATATATATATATATATATATATATATATATATATATATATATATATATATATATATATATATATATATATATATTTTACAAATATTACTGCTGTTCACTCTCGTAACTTTGATTGTAAAAATATCAGCCTGACTGAGACCGGGAAAAGACGTTGTCTATATAGGAGCGTCTTCAGTTCAAACCTTAACGTCCGTTGGAGAACGAGATAGGTAAGTTAGGCCTTTCACCCTATAGGAAAATTTCCCTATCAGCCTTAAAAATAGGTGGTCCTAAGGTCCTTTTTCCTTTCTACCTGTCTTTGGGCGAATGTTTTTAACAAGAACTACGGACGCCTGGGGTGACTGTTTTTGACCTAGGCCGGTCAGGGAACTTCAGAGAGACTGGAGCATTCGAAGAGACCACACGTGCGACGGGGCCTCTTCTCCCTTTCTTTGTCTATTATTCTATTAGTGAAGTGAAGAAGCAATTGCGAAGACTCCTCTCGGCGGTGGTTGGTGCGCTAACGTTCATCCTAAGGTAAAGTCGCTTTTTGTTCAAAACTTCGCCCATTCTTTTATCTTTTTTCTGTATTTCACATTTCTTTTGTTTCCTCCTTCATCCCCCACTTACGGTATATGTGTTTACGAAGTCTAGATTAAGCCAAACTATTATATTGTTAGCTTCAACCCCGTTATTCCAGTAAAATACCTAGGTTAGGGTAAGCAACACAGTTTTAAGTTTCGATGCTTTTGTATGCCTCGCGTCCGAATGTTTGGAAGAACTGTTGCGTTTAAAATCAAATTCATCTCAAATATTCTTGTTAAGGTTAATTACCCTTAACTGGCGACCTTTGGCTAATTAACGACTGTCTTTGAGGTTAACTTTTGGCTTCAAGTGGCAGGTTACGTGTAATCTTGGTTTGCAGGGCCGTAAAAATTACGTAAATTGAATAATACATGATCAGCCAAGACCTCACACGTAACAATAATATATATATATATATATATATATATATATATATATATATATATATATATATATATATATATATATATATATATATATATATATATATATATAATGGAAATAATGATCACATCAGTACATGTTTCACAAAAATAATTTTCAAACTCACTGGGTGTGTGTGTGTGTGTGTGTGTGTGTGTGTGTGTGTGTATCTGATGGTGTGTGCATACTCACAGTTCAAAAACCCATAGAGTTAATAAACAAAGACATACTTAAAATTTACCAAAATTTTAAAGCAAAAATTTCATAGTAAGATCCTTGAAATCTTGAAAACTTGT
>NC_089754.1:47679770-47707270 GCF_040412425.1 Macrobrachium rosenbergii
CCCATGAAACAAATGGCCATTTTTGCACAGAGACGGGGATACAAACACGTGCGCAAGTACGCGATGCAAAAATAAATATGCAATTTTAAATCTGAAACACGCTCAGATACAGACGCACATATTGTATACCTATAGATATATGGTAGAAAAATCCCTTTACTATCATTGCTTAATTCCTTTACTATCATTGTTATGCAGGTAAATATAGATAAAACAAGGCTTTCGACAAAGCCTAAGAAGAGATAGGGTTTAGTCCAGGATGTAGCCAGCTACATAAGGACAAAGAACTCCGTGGAAAATCAAAAGAATGTTGGAATAGGAAGGAATGCTGGAAGAGGAATGTGTGTTTCTTAGTTCCTCGTTGGATGAGTCGGTAGAGTTACCGGCTAGCGTTCTGCTAGGCCCGAGTTCGAGTCTCCGGCCAGCCAATGAAGAATTAGAGGAATTTATTTCTGGTGGTAGAAATTCATTTCTCGGTATAATGTGGTTCGGATATAATGTAGGATACAATGTATAATGTAGGTCCCGTTGCTAGGTAACCAACTGGTTCTTAGCCACGTAAAATAAGTCTAATCCTCCGGGCCAGCCCTAGGAGAGCTGTTAATCAGCTCAGTGGTCTGGTTAAACTAAGGTATACTTAACTTTGGAAGATTGATGGTGATAAACGGTTTAAACTGAGAGATGTCCTCTGAGAGTTCATACAGATACATACAGCAGCAAGGTCTAGACCTTGTACAGTAGTATCTCCTAAGTCCCGGAAAGAAGATGATAATCTTCCTTAAAGATTTCAAGAGCAAAGACACGATGATTCATCCATTGCCCTGAGGGCACCTCTAACTTCACAATCTAACGCACAAGCAAGTATCTACATTTCTCTATGATAAACTTAAAAAAGAAAATGTGCTGTAAAACAGACATTAAATTGAGATTGCTGTAAATGTTGTGTATAAAGTTGATGAAGAGTGCTTTAATATAAAGGAAATTGCCGTGTAAAAATATAATACCGCAATGAATATTTTACAGATAAAGTTTTTTCCTTCAAGAACTGACAGGATGCTGACGTACTTATAGACGAAGCAAGATTAACGAAGCTATGTCTTCATCTAATTTTCCTTTTTATTTTTCCTCGTTAGACTAAACTATACAGCAACAATCGCTGTCACTGAGTTTAATTAAGTTGGAGCATCTTTGATGCAGTGGATAACCGACAAGATTAACGAAGCTATGTCTTTCTTTATTCATCTAATTTTCCTTTTCATTTTTCTCTCGTTAGACTAAACTATACAGTAACAATCATTTTCATCGGGTTAAATTAAATTGAAGCAGTTTACATGCAGTGGATAACCGACAAATTTCAGTTTTCCTTCTCTAAATATTTTTTTTATTCCTTCCTAAAGCATAGTTAGTGGAGTAAACTGTTGATCAATATTGCTCCGCTTAAGTTTTTATTGTTCTACAGTGGCCTGGGATTTACCAAACGGAGCCCCTAAAGAGACCCATTACGAGCAAATCTGTGTTGACAGAAATGGCCTCTTGCTTTTTATTTTTAAGACAGAATATGATTTACGCTTGAATCATTCTCCCTTTTTATTTTAATTGGTTATGTTAACCTCCATCACCGACACTTTAGGAAGCGCAGTCCTTGTTATCCTCTTGCTATAAATCTCTCTAATTTCTCTCAATTTGTCTGAGAGTAAATGTTGACATAGGAATCGAAACAGTTCTGAACTGAAGTTGTAATATCAAGTTCCCGCCCTGAGCAATTGACCTTGATAGTTTATTCAATTGATGCATTCGGCGATCCATTGTAATTCTATACGTTGATAAAAACTATTTAAACTAGCCATCACCGTGACACAATGACTCAAATTTATATCACTCGCCTTGGCAAAAATTAGACGTGACAACAAGCGTCATCCTACCTTTAAGTTTTGGCAGATTCCATATCATTAAATCAACGGCTGAGTGTGACTGACGCTTAAAGGCAATCTCATCTGTATCGCAGATTGCGTCTGATGTTAATGGAAAGACAACAAAAACCTGCTCTCAGATCGAGCAGATCTTTAATCTGAAATGGCTCCGAATGTAAACAAATCCCAAAGTGCTCTGGAGTCGACTCTCGGCGCCTGTTGTCACGAACGATCCGAAACATAAACACTTTTGAACCGGAGTGACACCAATTGACTTCGCTGCAATTTTAGACGGTGGTGGTGGCTTTCACGGCGTACAAAGAGGGTCTCTGTTTTCGTTCTAATCCTATAAAATGTGCCACGCTCGGTTTTAGTCCTCTGAGTGGTGGAAAAGATAATATAGTTTTCCCTCTTTTATTAGTCAAGACTCAAAATTCTTTCACCTCGTAAATCCTTTCGAAACTCGATTGACCATCACCCTTATTATTTTCCGAATGGGTCAAACCACGTCATATTTCGAAGAAGAGTGGCTTTCTTATTAAGTAACTGCTATTAGACTGGGGTCTTATGCTCTTTTTATCCATTTAACAGACTTGCACTCGTGCGTCTGAGTGTCCTCTCCAAACAGGATGTGAGTGAAAGTTCAGCAACCGATCTGTATTTTACACCTCAAGTTTTAAGAGCTCTTGGCCATTAGTCGGGAAAATGAGATGACCCTTGTGGCGACCTCAAGTGCCCTGGATAGTCCACTCTCGGTGAAAGAAGTGATATTTGACTACAGGCTTTCTGAGCTGAAATATGCAAGGCAAAATTAACAGGAATAAAGATGTTGCTGGAGTTTAGTTCAGACATGGACGTACACATACTGTGCATAAATATGAGCAAATGACTCATATGCATATATACAGATGCGTGTGTGTATACATATACATATATATATATATATATATATATATATATATATATATATATATATATATATATATATATATATATATATATATCTCCTGTACACCTTTTATTGTTAGAGGAATTAGTGCTCGGTGTGAAGGTGTTAACTTTCAGGTGCTCAGCGAGTATTCTGAGATGACGTTGCTAGTTCTACGACCTTTCCAGTGATTATTAAAACCGCCACAGTCGCCTGACTATCAAGTACATAAATTCTCTGCTAAGGTGAATAGTGGTACAAAGGATTTTCATAGGAGGATGATTATGCAGGAGTCGAACTTGGGGGGCCTCGCCATACAAGCGAGAATACTATCAATTACACCCAAGGTCCATTATTTAAACTTGGGATGAGGTTACTACACCCACGTACTGGCCAAAGGATATCGAAGTGGCTTACGCGTCCACAACGTATGTCCTTTCAAGATGATCACCTACATAAATAGTCTTTTGACTAAATTGCTTAATTTCGCTGATCGACAATCAGCTGCAGAAAGAACGAATTACCCCTTAATGGTATTCACCCACTACAGTCAGCTAACTACCAGGTACATAATTCACCGAGTAGAGTAAACGCAGGCGTCGTGAGTTTTAAAGGAACATGTCTATATCACTCTATATTGGCCTAGGATTTCAACTTATGTTAAGGGTTTTCATGTGTGTAAGCACAATAAATCACAACGGGCGCTTATCAGCACGACAGAAATGTGAGCAGATTCATTTTTCTTTACACGTGCTTACAAAATCGTCTCATAAAAATGGAAACATAATAAAGGGACGGTAAATTCTAAAAGTTGGTGGAAGATGCCCCCATCTCCTTCACCTACAATTATTTTAAATCACGCTAGAATCCACCAATTTGAAAGAGCAAAATCCAAAATGGTTCCTGTGACGCCCACTGATTAGACAAAGGCTGAAGAACCGATTGTTATGAAATTAGAATTTATCAGCTACAGGGAAAAGGCTGAATTGAACAGACACAAACAACAGCAACAACAGGAACAAGTAAATGAAAGAGACTCCTTACCTATTGCATCGTACAGTGTCGCCAAGAGCATGGACACCATAAAGATGGCGTATGTGTATCTGTAGTGGAGCCGAAATACGAAGCTGTCCACCTTAGGTTTGAGGTCCACCTTTATCTTCACTTTTGAGAGAGCTCTGAACACCATCGTCCCGGTTTATGTGAGTTGGGGAGGATGTCTATTGAAAAATCTGAAATTTTGTCTGTTCTGCAGACCTTCTGGAAAGTCTACTTGGTCACTCAGCACAGTTAAAAAATCTGAAATTTGGTCTGTTCTGCAGACCCTCTGGAAGCTCTACTTGCACTCAGTCACTAAGCACAGAAATTTCAGTATTTTACGTCAGACAGGAAAATGTGTGGGGCTTCCAAAGTGATTTGATGAAGAGCTGTCGAAGTTCCAGTTTCTGGAATCGGCGCAATCGAAGTTCCGCAAGATAAGTCAGCTGCACAAAAAAGCGGGAAGAAAATTTTTCGACGGTACCTATCACTTCCCGTCCTCCCAGAGGATGAGAGACCAACTAGTTTCACGTCATTTAAATTTGTCGATAAGGCCGTGGCTTCTTTATCTAATCATCTGAAAAGAAAGCATTTTACACTACGAATTGGTATTTGTGCGATCAATTAAAACTTATCTCCGGTAACCTTCGTAGGCAGCGTGTTTATGAAAATGAAGACTGGATAACGATTCAAGGCCAAAAATAAAAAAGTTATGAGAAGTAAAAGAGATTATTTTGCATATTTCCAGCAGCAATTATTCCTGAATGAAAAAATTAGCAAACTAGTAACTCACGTTCATGATTATACCGCATGATATTATCTAAAAGGACGTGTTGTTAATACATATTCCATTTTGGACTAACCCTCCACCACACTTTTTTATTCATTAATCAGCGACCACTGTCCAGTTTTATCAGCTGTCGACTTTATATCATTAAAAAATAGAAGACCAGAAAACATTCGATAAAATTTTTCTTTTTTGGGGGGGAGGGAGAGGAAGGGGGACGAAGAGATGAAACTTGGCCTTCCTATTTCTTCGTGATAAATTCCTTCGTCTGTTCAAGTAAATGCATAGGGTTGTATGTTTACATAGATGATACCCGTATATTCATAACTACATACTTAAAACGAGAGAGAGAGAGAGAGAGAGAGAGAGAGAGAGAGAGAGAGAGAGAGAGAGAGAGAGAGAGAGAGAGAGAGCATGTATATTTACATAGATGATACACGTACATTCATAACTACATACTTAAATAAAACGAGAGAGAGAGAGAGAGAGAGAGAGAGAGAGAGAGAGAGAATGTATATTTACATAGATAATACACGATAACTACCTAGAGAGAGAGAGAGAGAGAGAGAGAATGTATATTTACATAGATAATACACGTACATTCATAACTACATACTTAAATAAAACGAGAGAGAGAGAGAGAGAGAGAGAGAATATGTATATTTACATAGATAATATGTACATTATTTACATAGATAATACTTAAATAAAACGTAGAGTATGTATATTTACATAGATTCATACATTCATAACTACATAAAACTTAAATAAAACGAGAGAGAGAGAGAGAGAGAGAGAGAGAGAGAGAGAGAGAGAGAGAGAGAGAGAGTTATGGGGGAGGGGGATTTGTAAGTAGGTGCTTGTGTGTGTGTGTGGAGATGGATGACATCATTATAACCCACCCTATTGAAAAAGAGTAGATTTTTTTTGTAATTATGACACAAAATTCAGATGGGGCATTTCAAAAACGGCATCATGAGATTGATCATTTCAGAACAGATCAAATTAATATTCCTGCTACTGTTTACCAAAAGTGTGGGCCTACTTTATATCTTCAGGGACGAAAGTATTTGAAGATAAGGGAGCAAGTTCTAGGATATGATAAAAGAGTTAAAAGAGTAAGAAGACAGGACAAAATGGCTGCTGTTAACTAGTACGGTGCCAAAGTGGGATATATAAAAATGGCAAAAAGTCTGGTAAAGAAACAAGTAAATATTTTCGTAAAAACTGAAGGAAAATGCCCCCCAATTATAAGATAAACAGAATAGGATGTACGAATTTGGGTCTGTTTGTGTCTAGATGACGAGGATTGGGTGAGGTTCCAGATAGTTGTAAAACGTAAACGAGCTTTGTCATCAATGAGCCTGAACTGTTTATACTTCATATTTATTATATTTTTTTAAATTTCTGAGATACAGATTTTTACTCCAACACCCTGATGCCAAAAAAAAGTATATACAAACAGTAAATAAATTTAACAGTGCGACAAATGAATATCAGTATTTGTCCTTGAATACAAACTGGAGATTTAAATCGTGGTATGATCTTTAATTCAACCTAGAAAAAAATAGTTGAGAGAAAATGAGATAACTGGCGTTTTATCTAAGAGATAAAAGTTATCTTCTGTTTAATAGAAGCATACCATCTCATGATGATATCAGGCTGCGTTCGTTTCTCCCTTGGCTTGTCTATCTTCCTCTCTCTTGTATACAAAAATGTCTAATTATAGGCATGTAGAGTACATGTGCGTGTGCATCTTTAGGTAATTGCACAAGAATGATCCTTTTACATTCGTGTATGCATATATATATATATATATATATATATATATATATATATATATATATATATATATATATATATATATGAATGCCTTTTACTGTAATACCACAGTTTAATATGAATATAAGAAAGCCCATAAAGCACTAATTGAACGTTGCAACCATATATTTCGAGCCCTTCTTCTGTGTCTGTTCACTGGTAAAATATATATGTTCACTGGTAAAATATATATATTCATATATATATATATATATATATATATATATATATATATATATATATATATATATATATATATATATATATATATATATATATATATATATATATATATATATATATATATATATATATATATATTTTATATATATAAACATACACTTGTACAAATTACGTATCGTCAGCAATACAATTACTACTATCATCGATATCATTATGGACGGAGACACCTTACGTTTATATTTAGTCAATTAACCTTCTATATAAGATACTGTACGGGTAAGAACAATGATTATATAACCATACAATGGTGAAACTAAAAAGTGATTTGATAAGTTAATAAATATAAAATTCAACGGTTTAGCTTATCCGAGGCTACACCAACATTACATAAGACACCGCTGATAAAAGCTATTCTTAGGAAAAGTATTGACACAGAGGAAAAAACTGTGGGAAATGCACGTTTATAGAACTACGCTGATAATTTTGTAACCAAATGAATTGTTCAGTGTTATCATCCACGTTTCAGATACGACTCGCGTCTCCTCCATTAAACTGAAATGCCTCACGTAGTGTTTGGAGGTACATTTCAATAACAACACGTTTTTAGATAGCTCACGTGTACATGGAGCAACTTAAACTGATTTGTTATTTTAATGAATGGCAGCTGTCAACACGAAACTATTACAACTGAAAATTTATACAAAAGATATGCCAAGTTTCCCTGTCAGGGATGGGTTCTTTTCCAATTTCATTCACTGTTTGCTGAATTCAATTTCGATACTGCCAGTTTAAAAATCAGATTCAGCATGGATACCTTGATTTCGGTCTGCCATTTCAGTATGGTTACCACGTCTGCGGTTATCAAATCCCTCTTATATCAGAGTTTCCAAATGTGTCATGGATACCGTGGTATTGTTTACCAAAATCCTGCTCCGAGCCCATGGTAAAGTTAAGCCTGTATACTGTGAAAGTGGTTTGCAAATTCAACTTGGAAATATTACACTATTTTCCCAGTGGTCTGTGGTGCATCACTATATTGTGATCGGAAATAATGAGTGAAAAACCACAATAATGTAGATGAGGGACTTTATTTTTCCAAAATACAAAAAGGATAAAGCAGGGGAGCTTTCGACCGTTTGCACAACGGTCCTCTTCGGCCAACTCTTTTGTATTTTGGAAAAATACTGTCTCTCATTTGCATTATTGTGGCTTTGTACTCATTCTTTCCCA
This sequence comes from Macrobrachium rosenbergii, assembly GCF_040412425.1. Classification (NCBI taxonomy): domain Eukaryota; kingdom Metazoa; phylum Arthropoda; class Malacostraca; order Decapoda; family Palaemonidae; genus Macrobrachium; species Macrobrachium rosenbergii. Next base: position 47,687,668 of record NC_089754.1, read on the forward strand.
ATGGTCATTAAATCCTATGTATATCAAGGTTAGTAAATTCAACTAGGAAGCGGGATACTAATTTCCCAGTGGTTATCAAATCCCATGTATATCATGGTTAGCAAATTAATCATGGACACCGTGGCACTGCTTATTAAACCCTGCTTGTAAAGTTGAGCCTGAATACTGTGAAAGTGGTTTGTTAACTCAGCTTGGAAGCATGACACTAGTTTTCCTAGGTTAGCTTGGATTCGGCAACTCTCGTCACACAATTCTGCTTGAATAACACGATAACAGGCACCAACTTCAAGTCTGGACGACGTGGCCCTGTAGAATACCCAATAAAACGTCATTCTCAGAGCATATCGCAACAAATGCAGCTGCACTGATGCAGCCTCTGTGTCGCATTGAGTAACGCAGGATATCCTTTATCTAACTGACTGTGCCCATGAAGCCTGCATGTGCGATTCAGAACGTTTCTTTTTTCAGAATAATTCCATATTTTATTCTCTTCTCATTTTTTGGGGAGCATTACTTACGGTGGTTTTCTTTTCAGTGCTAAATTGTTCTAAATAATAATCTTTTCTTTTAGGGAAGGAGACTTCAGTTGTAAAGATGATGGAAGTCGTAGTCTCAAATCTGTTTTTTCAGCTTCCCGAATTTCAGATTTACTGCCGGGTATCTCTTGCAAATGTTATTTTTTGATGTTAAATTCACCTTGCCCTTATTCTGGAACGAGCCAGGTTCTGAGTATTTTCTTATGGTAACAACGTGGTAAGGACATTGGTAAGTGCTTGGCAATCTCCATCGTTACCTCGGATATGGCTGATAGAATGAATTTAGAAATCTGTTCAACATTTACAATCGATATTAGATTCGAACCAACCCATCCTACGAGGATGGAACCCACGATCAACCCCATCTATGCATCACAAAGGATACATGACACATGGAGGAAAAGTTTACACAGACTGCATATCAATTGTGCTTCAGGATCAAGGAAAACACAGCAACAAAATAAAAAAAAATTTCCCATGAGCCTACAGATGGTTCACTTGCCAAGTTAATCCGTTTAAAACTGCTACACAGGACAGGAAATCTAATCCAAATATTTAAACAGTGCTAATCTCCAGGATTATTGCTTCAAATTTTAACTAAACTCGTCTAGTTTCATTTCCTTTAAAAGACTTTTATCTTACTCCACAGTTATGTAATGCTGATCACGGGAAACGCCGTCAATACAAGGCAAAAAATACTTAAGTGCGTAGATTACACGTTCAACGGTTATGTTTAACTTATGAGATCACGTTTTTATGCTGAATAATAATAATAATAATAATAATAATAATAATAATACTAACTGCAGAATAATATTCTGAATATGAAACGTGCAGAGTTTCCGTCCCGAATCAAAATCATCTGGAAGATACAGATTTGGAACAATGGGGTCAAAGTGAGACGTATAAGTTCACATAAGAAAATCAGGATCCCGAAATGTATGGTTACCAAACTGTATTTAACGTGTCCTGCAGTTCTGGGTGAGATTACAGCAAAATGAGCCAGGGATCTTGAAACCAAATTTCCAAAACATTACAGTATTAGCAACTCCAGACGCCCACCAAACAGGAGGCTCATCAGCTGAGCGTCAAAATACCGTGAGTCCATTCATCTCTATCCTGAATCAATTTCATCCCTTCAGAATATTAGGGTCCTTCCTTTCCAATACCGCTTCCACTCTCATCTACCTAACCATTTCTATGCCTCGTTCTCCTTCCCCCCTAATACTTTGCCAACTGATCTCCGCCTCGTTCTTTCCACAGAGCCGAACCATCTCAAAATACTGCGATCCATCCTTTCGCCTAAGCGACTAATTTTACCACATCTATGTATTTCCGCCTTTCTCACTCTATCAACGCTTCCTGTGTAGCATGTAGTATGCAACCTTTTAATTTTAGTTGCATTCCGCATTCATACTTCACTAACGTGTGTGGAGAGTTGGCTAAACAGTTCATTTATTAAAATTTTGGCTTTCAAACAGAATTCAAATTTTTTCTCAGTTTTTGCATAAACCTACTACCCGTTTATTCCAAATACTTCTCTGATCAGTTTATTTATAAATAACGTTCATTTACAAACATACATATATATATATATATATATATATATATATATATATATATATATATAAATTATATTATAATTAGAGACAGATAATTTCCTCTAAGTTCACTTTCGGCACAAATCAAACTCCCAATAAAAGCAGCCTGTTACGTAACTTTTGCTATCATGCCGTAATGACATTGTTTATACGGTTCATCATTGATCAATTTATTGCTTGTCAGCTACAATTAAGAGCCAATTACTGTGACTGCGCAACAGATTGGTCTAATATGCAGAAACTCCTTTGCTTTCATTCTTTTTTGTTCACGCCGCCTCTGTGACTTCCGTTGTGCCTCAATGTCTACAAACAGACTGAAATATCATGTAACAATTATAAACTAAGGTGTGATACATGAATGGCCCTCAACTTCCTAATGTCTACAAACAGACTCCACTGTTCTAATGGCCTAACTGTGTTCCTATAAACTATTCCTCCACTATTCTGAATGGCCTAGTCCTGTGTTCCTTTTCAGAAACTATTCCTCCACTGTTCTAATCTAACGGCAGAAACTATTCCTCCTCTATTCTAACGGCCTAGTTCGTGTTCCTTTTCAGAAATTATTCCTCCACTGTTCTAATGGCCTAGTCCTGTGTTCCTTTTCAGAAACTATTCCTCCACTGTTCTAATGGCCTAGTCCTGTGTTCCTTTTCAGAAACTATTCCTCCACTGTTCTAATGGCCTATCATGTGTTCATTTTCAGAAACTATTCCTCCACTGTTCTAATGGCCTAGTCCTGTGTTCCTTTTCAGAAACTATTCCTCCACTATTCTAATGGCCTAGTCCTGTGTTCCTTTTCAGAAACTATTCCTCCACTGTTCTAATGGCCTAGTCCTGTGTTCCTTTTCAGAAACTATTCCTCCACTGTTCTAATGGCCTGGTCCTGTGTTCTTTTTCAGAAACCATTCCTCCACTGTTCTAATGGCCTATCCTGTGTTCCTTTTCAGAAACTATTCCTCCACTGTTCTAATGGCCTATTCTGTGTTCCTTTTCAGAAACTATTACTCCACTATTCTGTTTCCAATTTGTACCAATATCTGTTTCGCCTCATATCGTTGCTTTGGATATATCAAATCAAGTTTGATCAGAACGGTTTTATCTTAATCTTCAGAAATTGTTGTCGTTGTTTGATTCAGGCGGCTTTCTGCCAGTGCCGGTTCTTATTCTTAGTGATACGTGACTACATCATATTTTGGTCTCTGTGAAAGAGTCATGTTATTCACCCATGTCAAAGAGGATAATGATTTCCTCCTTTTACCCAGAGGAAACATATAATTCAAGGTCATCATCCATCTTTTGGCAAAGTTACACAAATGGTTCTGCAATCGTCAAAATCGAGGACAAATAAAAATAAATTTATAATAAAATGTCTTTTGTTATTTCAGAAATAAAGACAAACTTCAAAGGCAGAGAAACGTGAATTTGTACCCGTGTGCATACAATGTTATAATATTAAGCCAAAGCAACATCAAGGGACTTTGGAAACTGCTTAAAACTAGACCCGCTTAAAGAAAAACTATATCCGTTAATATTAATGGAAAAAAACACTGAACACAGTTCATTTTCACCCTTGTCACCTATATATAACACAGTGGTTGAAAAACGCTTAAAACAGCGGTTTAGTTGTAACCAGTGCTATCTGTTTAGTTGGGACAATCAAGTCAGCAGTCTCTTCTTTCTGACGTCATCCACCCGAAGAGTGGCAGTGGTGTGGAAAAGGTCTTGCGCGAAGTCGTGAACGAAATCGCTGAAGACGCCCGAGTCCATGTTCGTCGCCAGCTGACTCAGCAGCAGCCACTCGCTCAGGGAGGAATGCTGGCCAAGAATGACGGACAAGTCTCCCCTCCTCGATTTCTCTACGCAAAGCTACAGGGAAATCGAAGACAAGCCTTGTTAACATTCAAAGCAGAGTAATGTCTTAAGATACACAGAATCTAATCCTAAATTGTGTCCTGATATGTCACAGAATCTAACCTTAACGGTTATCCCAGATATACAGAACCTAATTCTAACTGGTAGCTTAAGTGTTATTCCTGCTCTTCAGTAAAATTGCTATTTACAAAAGGAGAAAGGGAAAACGTGTAAATGAGTAAGTCCCCTACAAACACCCAGATGGTTGCCATCTTGTTTGTCTGGGTCATCTTGCATCTATTCCATGCCCGTTGAAAGAAAAACTAATTTGGTGGGGTGTGCCTCAGGCAGACAGGTATCAAACAAAGGAATTATCACCAGAACATTGTAACCTCAGAGGCATTACATAGTACATTGATTCGTCATCGGGATGGTCAGTATTTCCAAATCACTTTCCAAAAATTGAGGTACTGTAGTTATACTAGATCCAAAGATGGGAGCTATTAACCTTGTCTAGCAGAGGTGAGTTTAAATTATTTCCTTTAGTTTGTTGTTCTGACTATCAATTTTATTTTTCTCAGAAAATCTGTAAACTGTTTGTTTCACGATGATATTCAATAAAGTTCTCATAGTTCAACTCAGAGCAGTGAAGCTGCCTTCTCTTGTGCATCATTCCTCTAACCAAGGTATGAACGTTTAAGGTTTTCAGTGGTGTGGAAGGAGCTAGACGCAAAGAGAATTTCAATAGACATCGCTAAATCCATCAGAAATTTAAAAAGATGCCTAGAGGTCAAGAGGCTTTGTTTCTTACAATGAATCAGAAACAGCAATCACAGCTAGTTACAATATACTCCAAAAACATATACAATATTTGGTAGACTGTATAAAGTAAAATCTCATGGAAGCTGCACTCACAATCCCTCAAGAATACTTACGCTAGAGGATACACTTAAAAGCACTCGAGTGTATCCTCAAGCACCAGATCTAAACCAAGGACTGTGGAAGGCCAAGGTTTAGAGATTGCAGCAAACTCAAATTTCGAAAGTATGGTTATGTTGTCATCATATAGCATAACACAGCTTAGATACGTCATCTAAGATGATTGAACTGTCACAAATAGAGGCATAGATACTCCCATCTACTCTGTGAAACATACATCCTAATTAGCATTCCACCATTCCATTAAGAACAGGTTGATTGACCGCCTTTCACCTACAGGCTCTGCAGACTAAAATGATAGAAGACAAGGCAAACTGGAACAGTCAGCTTCAGTTGAGTGGTCAGGCTTAGGGCAGAGCAAAGAGACAGATTTATAATAACGACTGAGACTGAAAGAGACGAGAAACCCCAGAATCGCGGAAAGTGTTGCTAAAGAGAGAAGGATGAAGTCACCATTGTCTTCCATTTAAAAAAAAAAAAGTCATCAACTTAATAAACTGGTTTCACTGATTCTTCGTAGCACTGAAGGCAGTAAAAAATCGAAATAAATGTAAACCTCAAACCTTTATCCAGCATCTCAGGTTGTTAGAGGGCTAAGATCTTGGGAATGTAATCAACAATCAACCAAGATTTAATGTACTACAAAGGTTATCACATTGACTTCAGAGTTCCATGGATGTTGACTAGTAGTGGAAATGGTTGCAAAATTAGAGCAGCCTGCAGCAACACAACTGTAGAAGATGAAGTACCGGTAGTAATTTTCAGTTACACTGATAAAATAAAAATTTGGATAGTGTTGCTTGGTAGTAAGTTGCTCAGAGATCGATGAGAACAGCAAAGCTGTTCCCATACCACACGGATCAGTTCTGGAAGAACTTCCCGAACTGGCGTGTACCCCAAAATAACCGGTATAGAGGGTTTGAATTTGTGAGTGCTCAATTTACAGGACTTATGTATGGCTGGAAGTCAGGTATTCATAAAACAATTCTAAAATTTATAATAGAATCAAAGGAAAACTGTAGCTATAAGAAAGCACAACATTCTCCACATTTGATGACCAGGTGCAAAGTCCATGGAGGGGGTGTTTAGAGTTTTTAGGTTCGCAGTTACTATTTATCTTTAAAAATAAGGAATTCTGCATGCTAATAAAAGGTGCCTACCTTCAAAACGAAGTTCCTGAACGGAGGGAGGACAATGGTGAGGAGGCGGTATAGGAGCCAGAAGCTTGTGACCGCTGTCAAGATTATCAACCAAGCCCAAAGGAACACATAGATCTGTAATGACAAAGTATTCATTTATATGGTATGTTTATTTTTCTAACTAAATTTACAAGTTAAAATAAGGACCTTGAAATCTACGATGCAAAGAATTGCAAGTATGTGTTGAATTATGATCGATTTTCTAATTCAACGCGCATCTGTAAGGAGGGTTTGGTTAAAACAAGAGTTATGCATAAGTAGGCCCACATTCTTGTAAATATAAAGAATAATCTTTATTTCCTTATAAAAATAAATGGATTTACAGTTTTACTGACTTTCGAAATACACTGTAAGTGCAATACGCACAAAGTTATTTAAACAGGAGAGTGTTTTCTCATTACTGAGACAGAAAACGTGACACAACCAAGGTCTACTGGACCTCGGACACAACGTCACACTGCAATCAGAGCCTAAATACTACCAAAATATTAAAAGCATCAACATATAAAAAAAATGATTCACTAGTCACAAACCACACGCGACTCTTAAAGCCATTCTTTCTTTAAGAATCTGATACATCTCTTCCATGCGTTCTTCAGTTTTGGTCTGGAAGTGGATACTTAAAAAAAAAAAAAAAAAAAAATCCATCATCACTCAATCAGGAAAACTCACCTTCTCATTGATGATGTTGGTCGCAACGAGGCACATGACGTCGTGAATCTGGATGGTGCCGGAGGAGCCGAAACTCCTGAAGATGCATTTGGTCATTTTGGGGAAGACCCGGGACATGGGATCTGTTCGATTTTCGGGGTCCTGGCCCAGAACGTCGATGACCTGAAGGATATTTTAGGAGTGTGTTATCAGTGTTAATTAAGTTTCTTAAATGTATTTTGTCAGTGAGAAGAAGAGGAATAAGGAGATGGTTCCTCTCACAATATCCTATTTGTGTATGTCATTATTATTATTATTATTATTATTATTATTATTATTATTATTATTATTATTATTATTATTATTATTATTATTATAGTCTGGTAATGATCAGAAATGTCCTACTTGTGTGTCGTTATTATTATTATTATTATTATTATTATTATTATTATTATTATTATTATTATTATTATTATAAGTTATACTTGACAATCATCAGGAGGCAAGAGATGATTTCTATAATAATCCCTGATTATCATATTTGCAATGTAATTATTATTATTATTATTAACATGAATTCTCCTCTGATAATGGTTAAAAATGTATTTACAAATCCCATTCACACAGGAGGCAAAAGGAAATTATTCTCTGTATAATAATCCCTGATTATCATATTTGCATATGTATTATTATTTATTATTATTATTATTATTATTATTATTATTATTATTATTATTATTATTATTATTATTTATAAGTTTTACTCTGATAATGATTAGAAATATAGTTACTATTCCCATTCGTACACATGATAATTCCTAAGTCTTTCTTAGCAAGATATGATTGTCGACTGAATCAATCAATCTGTCAATTAAACAATCAGGTAACCAATCAACCAATCTGTTTGTAACAAATAGCTTAACTGGTAACTAGATAATACATTACAGTTCAGAATTCAATGTCAATTAAGTAAATGATTATCTGACATTGACAATGCTTAATTAAATCGATGAATAATATAAATGGTTGCATGGATAGCGTTTATCATTCTATGGGAATACGATGATTACAACATCCTAACAAAACTATAGCAATTTTTAGCACTAAACATGGTTTGAGGACAGAATTTTGAAGACAGAATTTTCACAAGAGGTATAAACACAAGTATGGATCATTAAAAAGGAATGATTAGAGCTCAAATTTCCTTGCATGAAATCAGGAAACATTTAGTACAGTAATTACATAAATTCATTAATGAAGTATTCATAATTAATTTGCTAAAAAAATCCTACTTAGTTGTAAACTTATAACAAAATATTCGCTAATAGTCATATAAAAAAATAATCAAATAACCCGAGCTTTGAACGTTTGTGACCTTGGTATTTACACACAAACACACACAAAGGTTTATGTATACATAAATATATATATCTATATATAAACATATTTATATATGTATATATACACAGATATTACATATATACAGATATATATAACCACTACTAAGTACAAATGCAGGTGATCTTGGTCAGAGACAAATCTAATCCTATAGACTCCATCAAGATGGTCCAGCCCATACAAAAGCTTCTAGAGATATCCCTGCACAGTACGCGTAGTCAAAATTCTCCAAAGCCTAATATTAGCTCCTTACATTGACCCCATAGTGCAGGAACTCTCCTCCGAGGAACCAATCCGTGAAAGATATCATCCCCAGTGCAACGAACAGGTTCAAAGACTCGCAGAAGAAAAACTTGAGCGCCCACGAGCGCTGGCTCTTCATGTGGTACCGGATGAACTTTGACAGGGCTTCAAACCTACAGGGGAATTACAACAGATCAGTATTAACTGTTTTCTGTACAACACTTATAATACTGACGTTAAGCAGTGATAGTCACTTTGAAAAGTAACCTGTATCCCCATTTGTTTTTCAGTGCAACTCTACATCTGAACGCTCGGTTCCAAAAGAAGCGTTTACACTAACTCTTTACGTGTAACTCTTCATTGCAAAAGTTACGTTTGTTTTATTGCAAAAGTTATAGTCGTTTCATTGCAAAAGTTATACTCATTTCATTGCAAAACTTATACTTATTTTACTGCAAAAGTTATACTCATTTCATTGCAAGAGTTATACTTATTGCTAATGTTATACACTGTCCTTTCATCTTTATAAGAGACTTGAATGTAAATTTATTTCCATGTAACACTTATATTGCTATAAGCTCATCAGTATTTATGTACAAACACTAGTTAATGAAGTTTAACTTTCCATATAAGATACCATATGAGAATCACACGAAACGAATGAAATAAGAAAAGGTTAGTTTTGGTGAAGATGAATCAACAGAGGAAACTGAATACTTAGAGAGAGAGAGAGAGAGAGAGAGAGAGAGAGAGAGAGAGAGAGAGAGAGAGAGAGAGAGAGAGAGAGATCTGTAATATTAATTAAGTTACAATAAAAATGGTATGGCAATGACAATGTAGCAGAAATAAACTAAAAACTATATTTGAGAGAGAGAGAGAGAGAGAGAGAGAGAGAGAGAGAGAGAGAGAGAGAGAGAGCGCAAGCGATGTTTGTACTCTCAAGCACGTTCTTATACGGATACTTGATAGATATTCTCCTCCTTACTGTGTTTCTCTGGTGAAGTAATTCCGGATCCCCTTGCCATTTCCGAGGTAGTCCTTGATGGAGAGATTCTGGATCACGTTCTTGAACATTCCTCCTTCGAACGACTTCCATAACCAGTGAGGGACGTAAAATAGGACCCCTGAGGAAATCACAGAAATAGAAAGCTTTTTGAGAAAGTCGTTTAAAAAATAATGAGGCCAGAGCCCAAATTGGAAATTCCCAGAAGATAATGTATGATGGTTAATATTATTACAGTACTTGTTTTCCATTTTCACAAATGTTATGTATTTGAATCCTGCAAGGATGTGATAGTAGGCCTGAACTCGTTTATAAGGTATAAAATATTAGTTTAAATGCTTTAATGTTCCTTAAAATGTTGAATACGAATCTGGGCCATGTTCACTGAATAAGCATGTCATAAAATTTCATTTGACTTCTTCCACTAAAAATTACAGAAATTCAGGTCTGACGATGCATTTACAATCCTACTTTTATATTACGGAGCTTTACTACCATCGTAAGTTGAAATATTTCTTTAGAAATAGACACAAACAACCGTTCTAGTGGTGATTGTTTTACTGTTATTATAATTATTATTCACATTACATATACATTCATATGGGACAAACTTCATTTCTCCAACATCATTCCTTTCTGCCTTATTTCTTCTTTTCTTCTGCTGTGTTAAGCTCAATCATCCTTCAGTTTACCCACTATTCAGGCAGCGTCTCTTCATCCGTATTTCTCATTCTCAGATCCATCTACTCGTAAACATATTTCTCTCCGTTTCCCACTTCATCTCAAACCTTTTGTTGCAGTATCACGCTTAACATCATAGACACTGTTTCCTTCTTAATTTTTTCAGTTTGTTAGCATCGACACTAATAAGCATGTTCCATAAAATAACAGCGATATAACAGTGGTGTTCATAAAGTTGATCGTTAGAGTAGCCAAAATAACCTGATAAGAAAATAATTTGATCAGGCTGAGATACGCCATAATATATCCTCATACTAATTGTACGTTAAACTTTCTTTTATGGACCAAGATCATCTTACGACATAAATAGAACGACTTAAACTAAAAACTACAAAGACATATAGTGACTACTGTCATATCCATATGACATGTGCTTCCTGAGTTTTATCTCAATGATAAATTTTGACAGAATATTACAGTGAAAATGCAAACTACAGCTATTATCAGTCAATTCTGGAGGTTTTCTGTTTTTCAAGTGAATGAAATCCTGGCACTCATCAGTATTTCTTTTAACACCTGTTGTTACTATTAACTAATAAGAACTCATTATTCAAGGGTACAGTAATCACTAACCTTTATTAAACTAAAAATTCAGCTAGGGAGAATGACCCTAAACATAATATTAACATCATGACTTGATAACTCTAAACACAAGAATTCAATAATGATTTCCCATTGTTTTTATATAAGAATTCATATTCGAAATGAAGTATTATTATTATTATTATTATTATTATTATTATTATTATTATTATTATTATTATTATTATTATTATTACGATCTTGATGGAGCGTGCTACGCTATGCTGGAACCCAGCGCTGCCTGTCATGTCTCCCCGACCCTCCTGATCCCCTACCTAACCCGCCCCACCCAGGGCAGATAAACAGGTTTGTAGGAGGAGGGTGGATGTGTCATGTCTCCCCTACCCTCCTGATCTCCAATTTACCCCGCCCTCACCCGGGCCGGACAAACTGGTTTTCAGGGGGTGGGTGGCTGTGTCATGTCTCCCCTACTGTCATCTGGGGGAGGACAAACAAGATCCACTTGGATATTACTATTATTATTATTATTATTATTATTATTATTATTATTTTATATTTCATTTACAACCTACGAATTCAGTTTCGATTCCCTACCTGCGTGAGCAACACAAAGGGCACCCACTGATAATAGGAATGGTAAATCACTGGCTCGCCCCTCTTCATGGGTCCAACGCCCGGGTGTGGAACGGAGGGAAATTCCAGTTCTTGGGTGGCGACGTGGTGGCGTTCCACAGTGAACGTCCCCATGATGAAACAGTAAGCATCGACCGCTTCCTTGAAGGCCTTCGATGCATCTTCGGCTAAATGGGCCATGGGGTTCATGCAGTCTATCTTCTTACCTGGAGGGGAATGGTGTGTGCTTTTACAAAAAGTCTTCACAGTGATTTAAAAAAAAAAATTTAGTGATTTGGCATTTCATTTCCAGGAGATCTTTTACAAGGAAATCGTTTCATTGGGCAGTATTGGTTACGTTTTGCCTGTTGATAACGGTAATAATAACATTTGGCTGGGAACAGAAGGTAGAGACTTCAATGGCAGTGAATTTTTCGATACACACACATCTATTTATATGTGTGTGTATACACACATATGCATATATTATATATATATATATATATATATATATATATATATATATATATATATATATATATATATATATATGTAGCAATAATAACCTGAATTAATATTATCATCATTATTGCTTTTCTAACAAAGCAATTATTTTTGTAGCACAAACCACAAAGGCTATATTAACTTTCTTAAAAAGTCCTAAAAAAATAGCAAAATAAAGATGAAAATAACAAATAAATGGGGAAATTAATACAAATTAAATTTTGACAGTAATCAACAACAAACTGAGAGGGTCATCTATTTTTTCTCTATAATCAAGCCTTCAGTCTTATCTGGATTATAGCACTAAATTGAATTCCGCCTCATAAAAGATATTGTGTCACTGCCGCTTCGCCTTTAAAAACCTTCAAACACAATTTACCTTTTACTGGATCACAGACCCCCACAGCTTACACATAACAAGTGACCGACAAAAAGACAACTGTCTTAGTTGATAAGATCTGTCAATCATACTTGAGGGTGTTTGGCTTAACTTTCGTGCGCCACTCACGGGCGCAGAGACGAAGGCTTGACAAATCTAAGAAATTTCAAAAGTCGAGATGTTGAGGGTCTGTGAAGTGAGAACTTTCAGCGCATCATTTACGCAGATTTAGCTGCCGTTAGCAGCTTGCATGCTTTACTGTACTGTAAGGCGGTGATTTTCAGGGACAAGAAATATCTTCGAGTTTTTGACGCTGACTTTACTGTTGCCTGAGTCAACCCTTGTCCCATTCGCAGCAGATGAAAGTAACTTTATTCATTGTGCTTTTTAAAGTACCCAGGGTCTATAAGGGGCACGATCTGGGACATAAAATAAAGGGACTGAACTTGACACTGTCCAGTCTCCAGTTTGGGTGCTCCTTCTGCCTCGGTTATCAGTCTTCTTTTAAAACGAAAGATTTGGCTTATTGTATAACCCCCACCCCTTCTACCCTCCCCCTCTCTCTCTTCTCTCTCTCTCTCTCTCTCTCTTAAAGTGACGAATGTTGCATGAATGTTTCTTTGCGAATATAAGCCAACTACGTTTAGAATCAAAAAGATAACCATTGTTTTTCACGTGACGAAAGGGCCGACAAAAAAAAAAAAAAGCAAAATTTTAACAATTTCATAAAGAAAAAAATTACATATATCTCTCTTTTTTCCTTCAGTTACGCAAGTACGGACTCCAAAAATAAGCTGAATCGTTCGGTTTTATACCATGCTGCCGGAAATGCCCACTCAAGAGATACCCTAATCAGTGAAAATTTTTATCGCTGTCGGTGGCTCTTGTCGCTTCACGTCGCTGTAGAATAATGTGAAGCAGATAATCTTAGAACGAAGATATATTAAAATACTAGGATTTTCAGGCATTACATAATATTATCTTTCATTTATTAGTCTGAATATAGGCATGGGCGTTAGTCCGTTATATTCACCCTTGCTTATCTGAACATCTCTCCAAACATTTATAACTCCAAACTTTTATAACTTTTGTTTCATTTTTTTTTCCTTAGAACGAAGATATATTAAAATACTAGGATTTCCGGGTATTTATTCGTAGGTATTACATAATATTATCTTTCATTTATTAGTCTGAATATAAGCATGGGCGTTAGTCCCTTATATTCACCCTTGCTTATCTGGTCATCTCTCCAAACATTTATAACTCTCCAAACTTTTATAACTTTTATTTAATTTTTTCTCTTAGAACGAAGATATATTAAGATACCAGGATTTCCAGGTATTTATACGTAGGTATTACATAATATTATCTTTCATATACAGTATCAGTCAGAATATAACCATGGGCATTATTCCATTTTATTCACCCTTGCTTATCTGGTCATCTCTCCAAACGTTTATAACTTTTTTTCATTTTTTTTCTTAGAACAAAGACATAATAAGATATTATGATTTCCAGGCATTTAAGCATAAGAATTACATATTTTAGAGTTATCAATCTAAATATAAACATGGGCATTATTTCCTTAATATATTTGTCCTTGCTTATCTAGTTCTCTCTCCAAACTTTTATAACTTTTGTGTCATTTTTTCTCTTAGAAGATATAACAAGATATTATGATTTCCAGGTACTTAAGCATAGGAATTACATACCTTTCGTTTATCAGTCTGAATATAAGCATGGGCATTATTCCCTTATATTCAACCTCTCTTATGTAGTTATCTTTCTAAACTTTTATAACTTTTGTTCATTTGTTTAATGAATAACGTGATCTTCGCACACATCGTATGTAATTGCAGTAATCAAACCAGGAATTCCGCTTATCACATTCACGTTTACGAATTCTGTGCTAGGCAACCATTATAAGTTCACAGTAGCATGAGTGAATCGCTTATCAGGGTTAAGGTAAACTTACTGAGGGTCATAAATATTGACATTAATCTGAAAATTTGACAATGCTTTTGATGCCGCTTTCGTTTATGAAAACATTTTTATTGATGCAAGCAGAACGCAATAAACTGAATCCTCTTTAACATCAAAACATTTACAAATGCAAGCAGAACGCAACAAATAGAATCCTCTTTATTATCATTAAAACATTTACAAGACTATTAGACAGAATTCTTTTTATCATTAAAATATTTACAAATGCAAGCAGAACGCAATAAACTGAATCCTCTTATCATCAAAACATTTACAGAGCTGTTAGATAGGATCCTTTTTATCATTAAAGCATTTTAAAAATTATAAGCCATTCTGTTCGGCTTTCTCTATAGAAGATTCCCCGTACACTCGAAATATCAAAATCAATAGCATTCACTGAAAATTGTAATGTAACCTCGAGGTCTCATCGCCCATCGAAGGCATTTGATCAAACCTAAAGTACGAAAATGTAAAAAGACATTTTTATTACCTACGATGTCATACACAGTCGTGAGGACGACGCAAACCATGAATATGGTGTAAGTGTATTTGTAATGGAGCCGAAAGACGAAGTTGTCCACCACTGGTTTGAACTCCACTTTCAACTTCACCGTCGAGAGGGCCTTGTAGAGCATGTTGCCGAAGTTTATACAAAGTTTTTTGAAGTTCCTCTTCTTCTTCTTCTTCTTCTTCTTCTTCTTCTTGCAATCAGACTAATCCCGCAAATCCGCCGTTTTCCGCAAACGCACGCACGGAACTGAAAAACTAACGTGGAGTGACCGATGACAAAGGGTTTGTGTTGTCTTTTCGTTGTCCTTATCTTATCGGCGACGCAAAGTGGCGTAAGAATTGGTTTCTTTGTTCTGGACGAAAATGTAACAAATGCGACGATATAGAGTCGAGGTTACATCTACAGGTGAGTAGCTGATAATTTTCGTCCTTCTTATAAAACCGACATTACTCCGGTACCATGATTTCGTGTCAATGAAAAGCTTGTGTGTGATACAACTGTGTGCTTAAAGATGACTTTTGTGAGATACAAAATAAACAAGTAAAAATTGCGCTGATGTTTCTTCTGCGTAATCGAGTTTTCTGTACAACGTATAGTGCTGTATAAAACTATCAGCTACGACCGTTTAACGGTAAGCGCTGCCAGACGTACAATCTATGGTTAACTTTAACCTTAAATAAAATAAAAACTACTGAGGCTTAAGGGTTGCAATTCAGTATGTTTGATGATTGGAGGGTGGATAATCAAAGTACCAATTTGCATCCCTCTAGCCTCAGTAGTTTTTAAGATCTGGGGAGGACGGACAGACAAAGCCGGCACAGCAGTTTTCTTTTACAGAAAACTAAACCAGAACGGTTAAAGAGAACAAGACCACTGGAATGGAGAACACCACGTACTGTGACCGAGAAAGTAGCTTTAACCTTACCTAATCTAGTCTAACCTAACCTTGCCTTATCTGGCCTAGCCAAGCCTTACTTAACTTTATCTAACACTACAACCCTCATTGTAAGCGTCCTGCGGAATTTCTTAGCACAGAAAATTGTATTTTACAAATATTTACAAAAGCAATGTGTCACTTAGGCCAATACACCATTCTATCATTATGCATCTGTGTGGTTGCAAAAGTCAATTGTAATGTGAGACACGTATTCACCATTATAAATATTCTTTTACGAAAACATAATTGGGGTTAAAGTTGATAAGTTAAATGAACCAAAGCATGCACTCTAACCAAAAGCATCACAAGCGGCCATCAGCGCCGAATGAAGCGCGCAAGCACGTGAGAGAGCATCACAATATCATGACATCATGTTGCAAAGTAAAGTCACCTAACTATTAGACACAGCTGTGAGGCTGTGGTCAGTTCCAAGAACTCTGCGTGGTCTCGACCAAGTGAAGTGAGTCTGTTATCATCTGAAGTTCAGGAAAGTCTATGACACTTATTAATATACTTTCGGCCATGTTTTGCAAGTGGTTATATAAAGTTAAGTTGCAAAAAATCTCTCTCTCTCTCTCTCTCTCTCTCTCTCTCTCTCTCTCTCTCTCTCTCTCTCTCTTTTGCGCGACGTGTAAGCCTCATTAGCAGCAGGTTGTGGGTTTGATCCACGGACAAGAACACAGCGATGTGGACATGTTCCCTTAATCTATTGTGCCTCTATAGACTAAGCAGTGAAATATGTTCCTAGTGTTGAGAAAGAGAGAGAGAGAGAGAGAGAGATAGTGGAGACATGGGAGATCTTGACTCTGTCGAAGTATACTGTCTCCTCTCTCTCTCTCACTCTCTCACACACACACACACACACACACACACATACATATATATATATATATATATATATATATATATATATATATATATATATATATATATATATATATATATATATATATATATATATATATATATATAGATATATATATAGCGTGTGTGTGTGCATGTGAATATAACAATTTAACTTGAAAGTTAGATCAATTAAAGTCGTTACTTTAACGAACTTAGTCTTCAGATAAAATATTAGCTATAAACAGCACAGCATCTCGGACTGAGAAGATAGGGTATAATTTTGGAGTATTAGTTTATGCTGGATAATAACAGATTCTCGAATGCCTTCAACAAAGCGTTTCTGTTTTTCTGGACTATAACTTGGACTAAACTATTTTACGTAGTGCTCTTCTCTCGTTCTTCTGCACCTCTCTCTCTCTCTCTCTCTCTCTCTCTCTCTCTCTCTCTCTCTCTCTCTCTCTTATCTTCCCCTTTATCCGCTGCCCACCACCTGACACCGCGCCCAACCCCCAATGCCCAAAGTCCTTTATCTTCCCTTCCAATTCTCTCCCTCGTATCTCCCCACATCCTCCCCACCGCTTTCACCCTCCAGGATAAAAAGGATAATGGAACACCAAGGTCATAGTGATGATTCTTTCTCTCTCTCTCTCTCTCTCTCTCTCTCTCTCTCTCTCTCTCCTTCCTCCGACCCCATGGCAACTAAGGGTCTGTGTCGGCGCCCCCAAACCAACTTCTGACTTCTCAATTCTCTCTCTCTCTCTCTCTCTCTCTCTCTCTCTCTCTCTCTCTCTCTCTCTCTGTGAAAAAAAAAAACATTTACTCTTAGTGTTATAACACTGCCAAGTAGAATATTTAATGTCAGTTTCCACCCCGTGATATGTGTTCTCTTACATAAGGACTTACCAAAAGTATGACAGTGCGTCTTTCAGATGCAATGTCATACTTTCGACAGTTTAATTAAATTAAAATTGATTATAATATAGCATTTTACCATTATTATTATTATTCGACATGAGCACAATTTAAACAGGCCAAAAAATGTATTGCTTTGCTCAGCTGAGTTCCAAAGATGAAAAGAAATATACAGCAAAGAGCAATGTACTATCAAATTTGGAAGGGCTATATAATAAAGATAAAATAATCAATAAAAGGTATTTACTATACATAAAAAGATACCGAAAAGCTGATGATTTCAAGACAATATTGTACAGTGTCTAACAAATCCTATCATTACAGTTCTTCACTGAGCACCAATTATTTACAAAAAATAAAATACCTCTATTACTGAGCAGTGTGACAGAATAAGTATGCTGCAACTGCAACACACACTAATTCTAAAGGTTCATTCGCTAAATATCCTAGAAAATTTTCTGGAAAATAATAGAAAACCCCACATGGATCTCCGTTACCCCAACTGTCTACGTTGCCTGGGAACTTTCAAACTATGGATGGCAGCCATCAGAAAGTGGGGACATCTTTAAATTCCCTATTAAGTATCTGTGTGTACTGTGCTTTTGATTAATTAATAGTTTCGTATCATAGTCTAGAAAGGGAGGTACTGTATGTGTCCGACCCAAAATGTGGCCGAGTTACTTCCTTTCTTTTGATTTTCACATTGTCATTAATTTTTTTTTTTTTTTTTTTGCGGCAATTCCATAAACTTTATTTACTTTGCAGTGACGTTCGACACAACTTGGAGTCATCATACTGACATATTTGCATGATTCATCACAAGTGTTGATGATGTTGGGATGGACGATATTTCATCAAGAATCTAATTATTATCGAAACAAATAAAAATAGAAAATTACAAAACAGACTCATTAAAATTTATGCTCGTAACCTTGAGATATAATGAATAAAATCTGGTTTGCAAATACCAAGGACTTTACAGTCATCACGCCAACAGAGAGCGATAAAAAAAATAGTTTTAAACGCCTTTTCTTATATAAGTAATAATATCCTGCTGTTATGGCGGTTGCAATAATTCGAAACAATCTTAATTTGTAAGTTCGAAATAGTCTCTTTAATATACTTTTATAAGAAAATGGAAATGCTTTTATTTGAACTGTATTTGCTTAGCTGCTCAGCGAGAAGATAAAGTAAAATGTGAATCCTTTCATTGAGATAAATGTACCGATCTATGTTTAGTTACGTAACACCCAATTCTTTTCAAGATTGTTTTAAAAAAAAATGATACAGTAAACATTACTTTCCCCAAGGCTAATCTTCGATGACTCCCCGGTCAATCCGAGGATAACGATAAGTAGACTCTGTAGTATTCCGCATCCCAGTAAAACTGGACCCAATAACGATGTACCATCACAGCCACTTGAGGAAGAGCACTTGGGCCGTAATCTCATGTGGGTTACATCCTGGTAACCGAAGTCACGTATTCTGATGGTACTGATGGAGATCTAATGGTTTTGGCTTTCAGATATTCAGTACTCAATACTTGCACGGCAGTTCTTGCTGGTGGGTAGTGTTTGTTTCATGCGGATGAATTAAAAACAAGTGAGAAATGCGCCGAAGAATCGAGTTTTCTGTACAGAGTATAATGCTGTGTGAAACACTCAGCCACGGCCCATGAAACTCTCAGCAGCGGCCCACGAAACTTTCTGCCACGGCCCGGTGGTGGCCTGTGTTGTTAGTACCTACAGAGGTGCCAGACGCATGATCCTGGCTAAACTTAACTTTAAATAAAATAAAAAAAAAACTACTGAGGCTAGAGGGCTGCAATTTGGTATGTTTGATGATTGGAGGGTGGAAGATCAACATACCAATTTGCAGCCTACTAGCCTCAGTAGTTTTTAAGACCTGCGGGCGGACAGAAAAAGTGAGGACGGCGGACAAATAGCCATCTCAATAGTTTTCTTCTACAGAAGACTAAAAAAAAGTACGTGCTTTACATGGAAATGGTCCTTGAAATTTAATTCCGTTACATTGTTGATAATGCAGAATCTTTTATAAATTTGACTTTAACTCACAAAAAAAACATTTACTGCTCGCATTACGATACAAAATACATCACAGCCCAGAATAATTCGTGGAAAAATTAACATAACTCATATTAACTTCTTATTTACCTCATATATATATATATATATATATATATACATGTATATA